>NW_021939256.1:5127564-5139554 GCF_001715985.3 Manacus vitellinus
GGGGAAAAGGGGGAAGGGAAGAAGGAGGCGTGTGGTGTGGGGAACGACGAGTGTCTCCGTTCTTTTCCAGAGCCCAGATCGAGAACCACCCCTAAGGGCCGGGCAGCTCCACTGGGCTTCTCTCCCCCTCTCCCACCTTGCAGCAGCAGGCTGAGCCCTGCAGCCCGGTTCCCGCCGGGGACTGGCCGCCGCGGGAGCGGAGGGAGATGCCTCCCCTCATGCCAACGCCCCCGCCGGGTGTCTCCAACCTCGGCCAACCCTTCCCTCTCCGCTCCAAGGAACCACTGCGTTTCACAGTGTCGATTAAACTTCCTTCTCCCATCAGCTGGAAATAACGAACTTTCCCCTTCCTATGTCTAACAGGGAGAGGAGTACCTCCCCTGCCCCGCTCCAAAATCTCACCCTCAAAGCAGGAGAGCGACTCAGAAAAAAATACGCTGCCATAACAGAGCTGAGTGGGGCTTGAAATTTACAGCCTTATTTTGAGAATGGAAGTGTCACATTACAAGGGCTGCAGGTAAATAAAGGTGGGATAAGGTACCGACGCTGTCGAAATCTTCTTAGCGCTTTAGATCTGTGTGGAATGTGTATCCAGGAAAGGTTTCCACTTGGAAGCTTAAGAAATGTGAATCATCCCCTCCCCCACCCGGTCTCATCCTGCTCAGATCGGTTCAGGGAGGGAAAAAAATAGGAAAAAGGAAAAAAAAAAAAAAAGAAAAAGGAAAGAAAAAGGAAGAAGAAGGGAAAAAAAAGGGGAAAAGTCTCATTTGCTTTTCTATCAGCCCAGCATCTTTTTGGGGAGAACTTTGCTATGTTAACCCTGAGTGGAAATAGAGCAAATAAATACAAAATGCAGGTTACCCATAACAGTGATTTGGAGAATAAATAATAAAAAAAGATAGGTAGGAAGGAAAATACGCGCCAAGGAGGGGGAAATTTGTAAGACTGGTAGGAAAGCTTTGTTCCTCATCTACAAAGTTATTCGCGCAAGGGTGAGCAGGGTCCTGCGAAGGCCATTAATTATGCACAATTCTGATCAGAAAATGCCAATCCCTTACCACGCGATTCCTGCTTCTGCACTGGACATTGCCCATTTTTTTTCCTGACGGTTTATTAAGTCACTTTAGCAGACAACCTTTCAAAGTCCTTTTTAATTTTTTTCCCCCTTGTGCAAGTAAGCTGGGACCAGAGCTGCTACACTAAGCTACTTAGCTTGAAAATCAGTTTAGTGAAGGTCTGGGAGATTCTGGGTTTATTTCCTCCCATACAAGACCTATAGCAGAGCTTATTAACAAAAGTGCGAAAAGAACGAAACTGTACGGAAAATTACAAACATCAGCTGCAGCTGCCAGAAGCTCCAGGAAAATCTTTTCCTAAACCCACGACCTAAACAGTCCAAAACGTTGGTGTGATCGACCCCTCCTATTCATAAATTAGCTTGACATTTTTGACAGACTAAAATACTGTAAAAAAGTAAAAGTCATTTTAATCGTATTTCGGGAAAAAATATCTTCCTTTTATTTTTTTCCCCCTAAGATCAGTGTTGCAGTTGCTTGAACATCTCTTTAACTTTCGGCAAGACCTAACAAAAAGGAGTATGGTGCCAACTCATTAACCGAACAACGTTTTTAAAGACGATAAACAGTCACGTAGTAAAAAAGAGTTTGGGCTGAGAGCGAAAAGCAGTCACCTTCCTTTGGAGAGAGGATGTACATCTGAAATCAGGAGGGAGAGAAACACCTAACAGCTCTGGGCATAATGTGATTATTCCCGAGGTAATCGCTTAAAATAAATTGTATACTGTTTAAAGTAAATCGACCTAAATGGCCATGCTCATCTAATTCAAAGATCATTGGGCAGATAAACTTCTCCTTAAAGAGCCTTTCTTGAGAAGGAGTTTGCTAAGACAGTGTGATCCTTCCAGTTTCTTAAGGCTATGCATCCAGTGCCAAGAGATTTTCTCTTTATTATTAACAAATCAGTTTAGATAGGGGTCCGATAAGAGATGCAAATCCAGACATAGGGGTCGCTGCTTGGTCGAATTTTAACTGAAGGCTGGTTCTGCGGGAGTTGATTACAGAGTACGTTTGCGAAGAGGCTGTGTGAAGCTTTAACACTGACTCTACTGAAAAATGAAGTCAGTGATTTTGATCTGCTCCAGATGTCCTAAGAGTGGATATTGCAGTGCTGGGAATCCGCACCAAATATCTGAGGGCAGTGATGGTAATCAGTGCAACCCATCAGCCAGGGGGGACTGGCAATTTTGATAACCTGCTGCAAATGCGCAGGGCTGGAGATGGCAGTGATAAACCGCTGAAAATATCTTCAAATGGAGATGACAGAGATGTTGAAAGGAGACACCTAACTATGGGGAGAATAGGATACTAAGCAGAGCACAATCTGGGAGTGTAGTTCAGATATTTACTAGTCTACGTTTCACCCGTGTAATTTCCACGGAGATACACGCGTTAGGGCACCGTCTCTGCGTGCAGATACACGCCCGTATGGTCCCGTTAGTAAAACTCGGGGTTTATGCGGCGTTGATAATCAGATCCACCAAAAGAAAAGGAAGCTTAGTGGCTAAAGCGCCTTGTTTGTGGCTTGGGAAGAAAAGTTTTCATTTAATTCTGTAACTGCTTTGAAACATCCTGGTGACGATTTCTTTTGCAAATCCTCTTTTCTTTTTCAGCTCGCACCGGTAATAGACGAAGAAATTTAAGATGATCTTTTCAGTTAATAGTCTGTTTCAATTTTCTTTCCTGTGGAAAGAAAGTGCGGGGGGGCAAGATGGGGGTATGCAAAAAAATAGATTATCCGTATGTTGCTAATTTTCTGACTGTTCTCAGCAGGTAGTTTCGCTGTCTTTTTTTGCTAGCTGTCTTTTTTAATGTGTAAGTGTAAAACAACTCTACCATATTAAGTATCAATCCTATACATTTTAATGATACATCTGTGCAGGATGGAATCTATTAATTTAATATATCTCGCCTAGATTCTAATTATGCACCGACTGCCGACTATTTGGATCAGTTGACTGAGTTTTCATTAGGTGTATTATGTCTGATTTAGCATGGGACCATGCTTCATTTGAAGACCTGTGGTTTTTTGGGGGTGCCGGCAGCGCCGGTGTGGCTCGGCAGGATCTTGGCGGGGTTCTCCTCTCGCTCGTCGCCCGCTGCCAGGCCCAGTCGCCGCCGTGCGACCGTCCTGAGCGCTTCTCATCAGTCCTGATTTATGAGCCTTGTTAAACACTCATTATTACTTTGCACCTTTTTTTTCCAGCAGGGTCTGGGAAACAACCCCACTTTGTGACAACAGGGCATGTGTCAAACAATTATAGGCGGAGAGGTGATGTAGCTCTGGAGCTCAAGACTCCCCCCTCCTCCCATTCACGCCCAGTTGGATGAACATTTCTGTTAAAAAGAAGGTAAAGGAGGAAAAAGAAAAGAAAGAAAAAATGATAATACTTTTTAAAATCTCACTCAATTTTTGCCAACTGAATTCACAGTAAAAGCGTCATTCAGATCTCTGACTGTGCAAACCAATGGTTTGGTTTGTCCGAATAAACACGAATTGCAATCAAGGATACCTGGTCGATTGCTTAAATGTGAAGATGTAGTGGACGTGTACACACGTCCATTGTACAGGTAGTATAAGAAGGAATCCAAGCCTGAGAAGCTGCAGCATTGAATTATACTCGAGGAAGCAGCTATTAAGGAGTTTACAAAGATTATTTTATTCAGAGGATAAAATAATTTTCAAAATTAAAAAATATGGGGTTTTTGCTTGTTTGTTTTGTTTGTTTGGGGGGGTTGTTTTTTTGTTTTTTTGTGTTTTATTAAATTAAGAGAAATCGACTTTTCTCCCCCCATAATCTGATGGTGACTTCTTATTAATTCTGTATCAGTCCACCTCAGTTGCAACTTACATTTATTTCTGATAAGCAATGTGAATGCACAGATGTTCTCTTCCTTCGCGCTTTTACAAATGAGTTGTTACAGTTATGCACACAGGCCTATATGAACACACACAAATCTATGGAATGAATTGTCTGCTTCTCTCTATTTCTCTATCTGTCTGTCTGTCTGCCTACCTATCTATGAATATTTTATGGGTCTGAACTTAATTAACAAAATAATTTCCATTTTGTCTTCAAAATGATCAACAGCAATTATGTGAGTTTTTTAAGGTTTATAATTTTATGTCACCAGACTGTTGCTTGGGGGCAGAGGCACAATTGCAGTGCCAGCTGCAGTTATATTTATTTGGGTTTTTTTTCTATCTTGTTCCTGTAGGGCTGCATTATGCAGTTTTTAATTAGTTTGTGTTTGTATTTCACCCGTCCCAAATCAATGCCATCCTGGAGCAATGCAATGTAAATTCCTGCAGTACAGGTGTAGCTGCTAGCTCTGGAACACTAGGAAACTCATGTCTTACAAATGAAAGCAGTGAATGCCATTCAGCCAAACTGTCAGCTTTAAACAGCCAAGAGGAAGGAGATCAAAGCAGAGAGCAGGAACTTCTACTCTCCAGATTAGTCTTTATGGTTTGAACGCCTAATGCTATTAAAGGGAACCAGGACATATAGCACATCGTTGGCTACAAAGTTACTTCTAATTTTGCTAAAGTCCTGCCTTATTTTGGCCAATGTAAGCCTTCAGAGCATTCAAGATGCACTATTTCCTTTGAGGCCTAGTAGTTACTCATATGAAATTATGCAGAACTAATACCTTCAGAGACACATTTTTGTTTGCGCACATATTTATATAACTTATCACCTTTTGAAAGATAATTTTGATTTCCTCCTAGGTTCCACAAAGTCTTTTAATAGAACTTGCAGCAATAAAACCTGAAATTCTAGTATCTCCAGACATGAAAAGTCCCTTTATGTTGTGTTATGGTGTCTCTTCTTTCTTGAAATGACCTCTGTATGGTAGTGTATAAATCTATTATTTCAGTCACCAGGGAATTCTTTTAAAGCTTTTTTTTTTTTTTTTTTTTTTTGTCAGGAATACGAGATCGTTCATCTTTAACTAGGCCACATAGAAATTATGATTCAACAGCAGTGTATATTTAATTAGAGTAATCTCACTTGAATTTAATTACCTAATGAATTATTTGTTTAAAAGGTAAAAAGGCTTGTTTGCCAAGTACAGTGCAACCCAGCGATAAGAACTTCCGTTATAAGAACATTAATATTTAAAAAAAAATATGGTTTTAGATTTTAACTCTTTGGTTCTGCCAGCCACCCGTGGGCACGCCGAGCCCGCTACTATCGGGGCTCCCACCCCATCCTTTCATCTCCCGGCAGTGAGCTCTCCGCAGCC
Organism: Manacus vitellinus; assembly: GCF_001715985.3. NCBI lineage: Eukaryota > Metazoa > Chordata > Aves > Passeriformes > Pipridae > Manacus > Manacus vitellinus. The sequence continues at coordinate 5,132,892 of NW_021939256.1, forward strand.
CGCTGTCGCCGACCCGCGTAAGTACCGCACCTCACCGCGCCCCTCCGGGCCGCGGGGTGGGGGCGGCGGTTGGCGGGGAGGGAGAGACGGGACATGGACGGCTTTGCCGGGTGAATTTCGAGGCGAGAAGTCAGCATCGGCGCAACTAGTCAAGCTGCGGAGAGGCCTCACGGCTGCCGTGGTCAGACGGGCTGCGCGACGCTCCGCGCCCCGCGCACCCTCGGGCAGCCGCCGGCATCGGAGCTGCTCCCCAGGGCTGCTGTCCCCTCCCCTCAGCGCCGTGCCTGCAAGAGGTCCTGGCCAGGAAGGTGTCAGAGCTGGGAGCGTCAGGCTGTTTTGTAAACAGTCGTCATCTTGATATTATTAATTTTTTTTCTCCATTTCCCCCTAGTCTTATGGTCAGTGCAACTAATGACAGTCCTTTGATTATTTAAGGTTCTTCAGCCAAGACAAAAAAAACCCCGGCCAGCCTCTGCCCTTGACCTTTCTCCTCTCTTCCCAAGTTTTCCAGCTACCACATTGTTTCCAAGATACAACGCATACAGTGCTGAACTGCAACTGTCAGAAGATTCGCCTGAAAGCACCACAACTCGGGGATTAGCCGACTCATGGAAAAAAAAAAAAAAAAAAGGGAGAAAAAAAGGGTTGTTTTTTTCCTTCTCTCTCTCTCTTTTTTTTTTTTTTTTGAATATGCAATGATGGGAAACTCTCCTACTGACCTGATCCAGAAAGTCTAGGTCAAATAATGTTTGTTTTGTTTGCTTCTGCTCTGTGATTTGAGAGTGGGACCTCTGGAAAGCACCACTGTGCGTCTACATGTCGCTCAGACCGAGAACTTTCGCTCCGTCCCTTCCCCCTTCCCCGAACACAACGAGGCCGTCGGCAAGGCCTGCACCGGAGAGCGAGGAACAGCGAGGGGTTGGATCGACCTCTCCTTTCCGCTCAGCAGTGATGCGCCACGCAGGAAGCCAGGTCGCTGTCAGAGTAGAGAAGGACGCTGAAACTTATCTCTGGAGGTGGGGAAGGTGGCCAGGGAATGCCAAACGTGAAGGGGCTGTTTCTCACTTTCCTTCCTTTAGTAGGTAAGAACCCGTAAGACATTTCTGCTTTCGAAGCACCAGCAAGAGGGAAAGGCGAGGGTGTGTATACTCAAACCATGGGCAGGGAGGGTAAGAGTAGACGAAAGCTTAAAACTAAGCTTGAGCAATATTGAGGCATCATTTCGAGGCACAGCTTGGGAGTCTCTCCTCGGTGGCACTGAAGCTCTCACTTGCACAGTCCTTCAGGGAAGGATCGCACCACTCATTAGCCCGTGGGCACACAGACGTACCTCAAACGCAGAGGCAGAACTGGAGAAGTACCCACGGATCAAAACACCAAACCCGCCCCCTCGACGGGGAATTCTCTCTCGGTCTTCCTTCGTCCCCCGTGGCCCGGTGCGAGGCAACCCGCAGCGAGCTGCCGGGCGACAGTGCGTGGCTACAGCACAGCCCCGGCACCGCAGCGCCCTCGCCCCGCTCCTGTGCCCCTTTTGTCTACGGCGTCTGAAATGAAGATGGGCTCGCTAGGGTTTCCACAACGGACGTCTGCTCCGGTGAATACATGCCTGCTCAAGCCCTCAGTCAGTCGCAGAGCCGCTTGTGCAGTGCATAAGTTATGCCCCAGCGTTCTGCCCCGGCCGGAGCAGTGCGGGAAGCACGGAGGGCCTCTCTCCCACTGGAGAGTCAAGGCGCAGTGGTCTGGGGTTGCGCTGAACACCAGGCAGGAAAGGAGTGGTGGGAGCAAGCCTCAGTCTTCACTGTTCCCTGTCTTCTCCATTTCAGTGTTGGGATCCTAATATTTTTTTCATGAGTTTTGGCGGTCTGGTGAAGTGAAGCAGTTTTTTGTATGGGTTGCACAAGCTGCTGGTGCTGTGGCAGAAGTGGGGCTTCACCAGCACTTCAGTTCCTATTTCTTGGTGCCAGAAATGTTTGAGCCTGATGACTGTTTTGCACTTTCAGGTAAATATGTCAAGTCCTGAACCCAAGATTAGCCTCGGGTCTATTACAGTGAGAATAGCATATTGACTTCAGAGAACCTCAGACCTCATGATTATATTAAAAATGTTTAAGTCAGTCAAAGCTCAGACCGTGGTCATTTTCAGATCTTATAGCAAAATTATCACAACATTTCACTGTTTATAGTCACATAAATATGTTGGTCTCCTTTACTATGCTTCATTTGCACACACTGTTATTAGAATCAACTGGCAACCTCACTGAAATGTTTATAATGACTTTAAGATATTATGAGAGTTATAGATCTGTAGGCCTGGCATTTTAATTCTTGAGGGCCTATGCTTTTCTTAAAGTTATGAGTGCAGTTGCCACAGCACATCTACATAATGTAGTTTATTTCATTAATTTTGATAGCCAAATACACATGTTATCAGATCATATTTGTCTATGTTTTTATTCTTACCCCCTTTGGAGCATGTATGCATTTTCACTGTATTATTACTGATAAAGTACAGCTGTATAATTTCAATCACGTAACTACGGTAGGACAAAATATTAAATAAATCTTACACTGGAACTTGTTGAATTAAAATTCCTCACAAAAGCTCTTCAGATTCTTTTTAATATTCTATAAACAGCATAATTTACAATGTCATTCTATCTCTTCTATTGCTTTCTTCTAACACTGCAGCATTAGCAGCAGTTGGTGTATTTTCTTTCTTTGGTTTCTTATGCCTTAGATGTATAGTCACTCTTTTTGCTAATATAATTGATTTATGTATCCATTGATGTGTGCTGCATTTTAATGATGACTCTTTGTTTTATCCAGTAATACTTTTCAATAAGATTGTTTGGACTGTATTTTAAGGACAGGTGTAAACTATGTTTTAATTTTTAATGCTCAGTGCAGACCCAGGCAAGATTTTTGCATGTGAACAGATTTGCCCTCAGATGAGACTATACATTTTAATGCAGTTTTATACTAACATACTTTTTTGACTTTACTTTGGGCTTACTGAATTGTAATTAGCTTTCCCCTTCTGCTTCTTTCCTCTACATTAATATGTTAAAGTCTATGAGGTCCATATATTTTGTACTAGTTCTTTCCAGCAACTCCAGAGTATATTTGAATGGCAAGACAGTTTGAGCTTGGACTGTATCAAACAGCACTGGCCACTGAAAGCATTGTAACAGGATAACAGAAATAAAGTAGATTTAATAAAATAATAGTAATTGAATGAAAATACATACACGGAAACATATTGTTATGAGAAAAGCTTTCATATGCGGTGCTTTTAACAATTATTGACTAGTGGGCTAATAATACGGGTTTTTTTAACAAGAAAGTTAATCTGAATTATTGGTCTAGATGTTGTAAGAACCAGAAAACTAGACTGTTCTTTTTTTTTTTTTTTAGGATTGGGTTTTGTGGTAGTTAAATCACCATGACAATGAGTAGAACTTAATGTGTAATCATAAGTTGCATCATTGTACCCCACAGATTAGCACTGAGTTTATTTTATTGACTCACTGCAGGTTTTTTCCCCCAAACTGCTGTTTGCCATCTCATATGTTTCACTTTACTTACACATGGTAATTCCTTGTCAAAGATGGCAATTTTGGGGTTTTCGCCTGGGCTTGAGAACACTCAAATAATAATGATAATGTCACATCTACTGTTAATTTTTCATGTATAACTAGACTGCTTCAATTAAGAAGATGTTTTATACAATATGAGTAGGGGTTTTTTTCTATGCATATTCTACTGTTTCCTCATATGTTCTGCATTGGTCACAGACAAGATAAATTTTGGAAGTCTAAGTCACGATGTTCAGAGACTTACAGACATTATTAAGAACAGTAAGGAATTATGAGCATTTATAAACACAACAGGCCCAAATTAAGACCCTCAGTTCAGCAGCTGGAAGCCTTTTGGAGTTGATTACTACACGCAAAGAGAAAACATGCAAGGAACTACTTACTCAGTATATTCTGCACCCTCAAGTTTAAGAGACTACCAGTGGAGTAAAATATTGTCTAACTTGAGTATAGATAGTGGAACCTGAACTTAAGTTTTTTTATTGTGTTTGCCTACGTCCGTAAGTTAAAATATTTAACACCTGAGTGCTTTTTTAAGGTCATAGGATACCCAAAGTAAGACACAAATGAAATCTAAGCTGAGCAGACATTTTGAAGGCCAGGAAAGAAAATTACCATATCCTGCAGAGCTGAGATGATAACAGGCAGGGAAATGTTTGCTTTTCTGCTTCACCTGTTATTTCTTTCCTCAGCTTTTCCACGAGGGTCAGAGAGCTAGAGAACAACACGGTCATTTGGTCATTTCACAGGTGGTTTTGATCTCTCTCTCACCTTGTCTCAGGCCAACAAGTGCAAGCATTTGCAGTAGTTCATACTATGCTGTCATCACTGCTGTAATTGCACTAAACCAGAAGAGTGTTGCCATAAACATTTCTATACTAACCTTAATAATTCTAAAGCTTCGTGGAAGCAGTCTTGGTGCAGTTGCATTGATGTAGTAGATGCTGCCAGCGTAACTCACAATAATCTTGCAATCTTTACAAAGCCTGCTCTCTGCAATTTCCTTCTACTTCACATTATTTACTTGGTCTAAACTACTTGCTGTTTCATATAGTGATGAATACCAGTTCATTTGGCTCAAATAAAATAATCTCTTTAGATATTGATTGGTACTCTGACTAATCCCCACTTCAAGAGTCCATCTTGGGACCTGTTGGAAAGTTTTCCCATAATGCAGTGCTACCGTGTGGCTCAGCAGACTTCTGTGTTAATATAACAGATTTCCACCTACAAAGAGGCTTGCTGTGGATTTCTTACATTGTTATAAGTTTATACACTCCTTTAAGCTATGATAAGCTCTACAGACATAAAAAGGACTTCTCTAGCAGAAGCTGGAACATTCTATAGAAAAGATGATGTGGTTGAGAGCCTCTAACATCTCAATTTCACTGTCATTTTGTTTTCTTGTTTGCTTTTGCTTGTTTAGTTTTGTGACTGCAGAACAGCCCTTGAAGCCTGGGAACAGGACATCCAAATTATTCTTATTCGGCAGAACACAGGAGCAGAAGAATAGCCCTTCCTGGGGGAAGGAACAACTCCAGGATGAGAAGACTGTTGGACCTCCGTATCTCCACTGACCAACAGAGCTGTTAATAATGTCAATGTGCTTACATATAAAAGTTGGATCCTACTAGTCACTTTCTTTGGGGTGCCAGCCTTTCTTCCTAAGTTAGTATATTTTATTTTTCATCATTCTTTTTTGGGTCTTCTCATCTTGCTTTCTTATCTTTGCCCATTCATTGTCATAATTTTTCTTTTGACTCCATATTCCATATTCTTGTTTGTCCATCTCTCCTGGTTCAGTCTTGTCAGCTCTGTGTTTGAACCCACATTAAAACCACTCTTACTCTTTCATTTGTTTTTATTAAAAACAGCATCCCTATATTCTTCATGTTTATCTGTATTTTGTAATTGATAAAGATTTCAGAGAAAGGATTGTCTTTCTGCATGTTTATATAATGCCTACTCTGTCTGAGACCCTAAAGAACAAAGATAAATAAATAAAAAAAAATCCATTTTCCACTGTTCTGCCTATTTTGCCTAAAAATGATAAGTTCAAGAAATTAGAGACTCACGTGACTCCTGAGGTAACTACAGTTCTGTGACTAATTATACTACCCTTTTCACTCCACTAAAACTTACACTTGGAAGAGCACGTATGTATTCAAGAGTTAAAAACATTTCTGGATTTGTTTGCTTTTGTGTTCCTAACAGTTGCTTGTTAATACGAACGTGTTTAAGGAAAAAATGGTGGCCTGTGGGTGCAATCTGACCTTCAGCCAGAAGTGATATCAAGTAACTTTACAGTTTGTTATCTGACTCTTCACAGTGTTAGGAAAGAGTATGTGCGTTTAACTGGACTTCATGCTTCTGAGCATGTAGTGCTTGCACAGTTTCCCCAATAGTAACGGTATTAATTCATGCACATATAGTTTTGAATACTTTTTTTTTGTTTTATCACTACTGTTTAGGTTTACTTGGGAGGAGTAGAAATGTAAGAAAGAAAATGAAAAGCATTTAGCACTACCCAAAGGATAACTTCAGCCAGCTGGACAGATCCATGGGACAATTGGAGGTGCAACCAAGGACATGGAGAGATAGATGAAGACGCTATGAGAATGGCTCTTCAGTTCAGGACCTGAATTAGAGAAGTGAACAAAGTCCTGCTGGGTGACAGTTATTAGTGGGCTTCCTCAGCAGTTCATGTGGGAGTCCATGCTGTTTCTGACCAACCTAGGAGCTAAGATAGAGTGTAATCTTAGCAGGTTTTCCCATTGTAGCACATTGAGTGGGAGAGACTCTTTCAGTGGAGGGCAAGCTAGTATTCAGACGGACATTGATAGCCTGGAGAAAGAGTCCAGCAGTAATCTCATGAGATTCAGCACAGATGAATGAAGAGTCCCGACCCTGGTCTGGAAAACCATCTTCCTTCCATCCATTTTTGGCATCAATTAGTTGAAAATATCTTTGTGAAAAAGGACCTGAGGACCCCAGTGGACAACAGAGGGGACATGAGCCAGCAGCAATCAGCAGTTGCAGTGAAGAAGATATTTTATATTTATATATA
>NW_021939256.1:5139564-5174564 GCF_001715985.3 Manacus vitellinus
ATATATATATATATATATATAACTGAATAATAAGCTGTTATAATGTGAATGTATCCAGTAGGAAGAAAGTGGTTATTAATGAGGTGGGTATCTGTCTCTTCTGAGCAACAAGTGATAGGATGAGGAAACAGTCTCAAATTGCACCAGGGAAGGTTTAGATGGGATACTAAGGGAAGTTTCTTCACTGAAAGGATTGTTAAGTATTGGTACCAGGGAAGTGGTTGGGTCACTCTGCCTGGAAGTATTTGAAGAACACGTAGAATTGGTACTTAGGGATGTGGTTTTGTGGTGGAATTGGTAGTGTTAATGGCTGGACTTGATGATGTTAAGGGTCTTGTCCAATCTAAATGATTCCCTGATTCTTCTTTATTTAGCACTTGTGAGACTCCATATGGAGGACTATGTCCATTTTTGAGCTTCGCATTGCAAAACAGGTATTGACATGCTGCAGTCGGTGTAAGATATCATGATAATTAGAAGCCTAGAGCACACTATGAGGAGAGACTGGAAGAACAGTGTTAGTTCAGCCAAGAACAACAGGCTAATGGGATCTTATTTCTACCTTCAGGTACTTACTGGTAAGGTTCAATCAAGATGGAAACATTCTTCTTAGAGTGGCAGGATGAGAAGCAGAAGAAAACAGGAAGTGATGATTAGATACTAAAAGAAAAAAAGATGGGGGTGGTGGGACAAAAAAAATAAAATAAAAAAAAATAAATAAAAGCAAACCATAAAAGCCCAGGCAGTCTAGGGACTCATCATGCTTAAAGATATTCAAAACTGAACTGGACAAGATCTAGAGGAATCTGACATAGTTGGACCCACATTGAGAGCAGGGTGGAACTAGATGACCTCCAGAGATCCTTTCTAACCTAAACTATTCTCTGATTTTGTAGCAGTTGAGCACATAGCAACGAAAGATGGGAGTTAACATTCTTGTCTGTGTTAAAGGGCCAGTCTACAAAATGTGGCAATAACTCATGTGGCTGTAATGTATCCCTTGTATTGACTACGTTTATTTCATGGCTTTGAACTCATAAGAATGCACTGCATAAAAGCACTGATACTCCTTTCTCATATGGGTTTATAGTACAGTTTTTATATAGCCATGATCACCATGATATAGCCATGATTGCTAATAAGATGCTATCTGATACAGGAAACAAATCAAATTAGCAAGCGTATTGGGTCTGGCTGAACAGGAGTTCATTTCCCCATAGAAGCCCTCACAGTGCTGTGCTTTGCATTGGCAGCTAGAAGGGTGTTGATAACACACCGGTGTTTAGGCTACTGCTGAGCTCAGCATCAGAGATGTAACATTTCTTCCTCAATCAAGAGCAAGATTCTGAGAGGGGACACAAGTAGGCCAGCTGACCCAAAGTGACCAAAGGGATATTCCATACCATATGATGTCAGCTCAGATATAAAAGCTAAGGCAAGGAACAGGAAGGGGCATTTCATTGTCTCCATGGCTGGAGGAACCATTATGTGTGCTGAATCCCTGCTTCTTGGAAGTGGCCAACCATCACTGCTCATGAGAAGTAGAGAATAAACCATGTTACCTTTCACTTCAGTTTCATGTCAGCAAGCTTTTACTTGGTTTGTGCTTTAATAAGCTCCCTTATCCCAGCCCAGGAGTTGTTTTCCATCTTACTCCCTCCCCTGTCTGGCTGGGAAGGGGAGTGATAGAGTGGCTAGGTGGGAACCTGGCATTCAGCCAAGGTCAACTCACCACAACAAGCTAGAGACATCTAACAAACACTGTGCCATCTTTATCAGAAAGACATTTCTATGTCCAGGAAAGAATGGACAGGAGGGGGAAAGGAGTGAGGAAGACCTGAGAAATAGTCAGCATTCGTCTGATAACTGACTTTCCAACCCAGATGGTGCTTTAATGGTCTGCCACAGGTGATGTATAAGTAGACTTGCATGTAGATGTTCAGGATAGCACTGTAAGAAAGTAGACCTGCCAGTTATTATCGTTTATTATATTTCTGAAGATAATTCCTCTGAGTACGCAAGTAAGGGTGCTTCCTAGCTGAAGACCTTTTTGTCTATGGGCAGGCTAACACAATTTGGCTCTCTTGGTTTGTGACATCCCAGGAGAGCCTCTTGTCCAACTCCAAGATTAAGATCCTTTGACATTTGCTACAAAATAATAAAGTCATTGAATGTGAAGTGCATAAGGGGAACAGGAATAGCTTGAAATGCACTTTGTAGCATTGAAATAGAAGTGTTCTCTGACCTTTCTTAATCCTAATTATTATTTATGAAAGAACAAGTGCTGTTAAATAAAAGATATACTTTTAATTATGGAATTAACTGTAATTACATGCCATTCTGAAATATTTCATAATTTTGTAATTGCTTAAAGTGTTGGTATTTAGTGAACGAAATTTATAGTAATTCCTTTATTCTTTCTTTGTCTAACCAATAATCATCTTTTTAATAGGTAATATAATAATGAACTGAACAAAACCGTACACATTAAGTGTTCAAAACATTTCTATTTGTCTTTTGTTTCTGCAGGAATCCAAAACAAAGTTAATCTGATCAACAGGGATCAATAGAAAAGTGAGTGAAGATTCTTATTTCTTTGAAGCCAGTGAAGGCAATGAAATAATCCTCCTAAACAATGGAGGCCTTTAATTCAGAGTCTCAAACACTGAAAGGCATTGTGAAGTGGGATTTGCAGTGTTTCTGGTTTTAATTTAAACTGCACAAGCAGGTGCGGTAGTGGGAGGTGAATTACTCTTACTACATTGTTGCAGTACTATAAGACAAAAATAACAGAAAAGTTGCAGACCTGATTTATTGACTGGAATAGTAAAAAAAGGTCTTAGAAGAGCTTCATTTTGGTTTACTCTCCATGTTCCCACCCCCAGCTTTAATGTATCCATCCTCCTTTCTCTGTGACTTTATTAGGTCCACAAGCTGAAGGACATCTCTGTACTTGAGATTCTGAACCTGTGTGAGCTGGCCACCTCTGGAAGCAACACCAGCCAGTTCTCCAACTTCCCTCTATTTGGTGCCTTCACCTGAAATCCTCATAGTGGACTGGGCTGCAAAGGGCTCTTCTGTGAATTTTTGGGACTGAGGAATGCATAGGACAATGTGGGATGGGTCCACGACTGTGATAGTTGGTTCATCAGGTGGATAATACACAGAGAGTGGGGTAGGGACTTGCCAGCCAGGACTCTGTTGCACCATTTCCAGGGTCCAGCAGTGACAAGGGGGGAGTTAACTGAGAGTTCAGAACACTTGGCATCACTTGGTGATGAGGCAAGTCCAAGAATGTAAATTAGCAAAGCAGGATCTGATCCAGTGGTAGCAATCAGGGTCCTACTCAACCTGGTGACCACCAGACAGCTCCTGCAGTTCAGAGGTAGAGGTCAAGCTGAGAAGTCAACCTTTGGGTCAGAATCCAGTCCAGCAGAGTACATAGATGGGCATGGCTGTGGCAGACCTGGAGACAGGCACAACTACAGCATAGCTTAGGCAGAGACTGATGGCCCCAGGCTTTATTGAAATGGGGCCCCTGGTGTGTGTGTGGGGGCACCCGTGCAGGGCTATTAAAGTCTATCAGTGCCCTCGGGGCCTTGATAAGCATGTGAAACAGTGGCTGATCAGTCATCAGAGACCAGTAGCAGCAGGTGGATCTTAGCTGGAAGGCGCAATATTGGACGCAAGGAAGGATGCAAAGAGGAGCCTTCTGGCTCATGGTGAGGCAACCAACCAGGCCGACCAGAGGAGAGTACAAAGGGCTCCCATTGTGCTTTTACAGACAGCAGGAGGATGATGTTTTCACTCTTTATATTTCTGTCTACTGTCTTCTAGGTTTGCAAAAATGCAACTTGCAGTAGGACACCTACTGTCAGTTACCATTAACTTGTTTGGGGATGAAAAGAGTTCTTATAAATCTTATCCTGACTTCTTCTACCCCATATCATGACTCCCTTACTTCCTGTTCAGTTAGAGTCTAGTTGGCAAAGAAAATATTAATGTTAAATACTTATATTCATTATTTCCAGTTCCATATATCTTACACAAGGAGTTGAGGATTCCTTGATTTTTCTCTGTGTCTTGATCTTTCACTTTTTTTGTCTGTCTTTCCTTTTCTTGTACTGTGAGAGAAGTTCAACTTTTGAACCTTGGGTTAAAATGTTTGTCTTGACCTTAGGTTGAACTTGTTGATATTGTTACTTTATGTTCTTGTTTGTATCTAGGAAGGTGTAAATAGGAAAATCAGGCTTACTGTGGATTCACAACTTTAATCATGATGACTGCAATCATTGTGAACGTTTAAAATATATTTAGTTTACAAGTTGTCTTTGGGATTTTCTGTTTAGCTACAGGAAAAAAATACTGTCCTCTAACCCACCTACCTCCAGGAACTCAGGGACCCTCAGTCACCAAAGCTGTCAGAGAAGATTGGTTTCATGGCATTATGGGGAGAGGCACGATGTCAGAGTGTTGTTCTTATCTTCAAATAGCATCTCCCCGAAGAAGGTCCTCTTTGTTTTGGGAGCCATTGGGTGTGTTTTGTATGCACCGTTCATTTATTTTTTCGGTTACGTGTTCAGAGATAACATGGGTTGCACTAATTGTCTAAATAAGATTTGGAATGTAACAAATTACAATGCTCAATAACATAATTTTCTTTGACAAAAAACAACACAGGCAGCGCTCTACTAGTCTGACAGCACTGGGAACTCAAGTAGATTCAGAAGTGCAAGAATGAGATTCTAAAAGCATAAGGAAATAAGAAATGCTATTTATCACTGTTTCAGTGTTACCAACTTGTTATTTTTATTGTTCTTCAGAATAATGGGATTTATTGAAGCAGTTTATCCTCACACCACATAATACACATTATGCTTGAAGAACGAGGAGGATTCTAAACAGCCAAACAAAAAAGAACTTTAAATTTAACAGAAATCCACAGCAAGGAGATCTACACATTAAAACCTACCCTATTTCTACCTGGAACAAGCAGAAAACAAGTACATGTGGAAAAGAAAAGTTCAGTTATTAAAACCACACAAATTGCGATATTTGCATAGATACTGCTGTGCTCAAATGAAAGAAGATAATTGTGTATATGAAAGGTTTTCAACAGCTGTCTTTGAAATCAAATAAAGAATTAGATAAACAGGCTGGCTACTTTGCATCTGGGATATATACGCCAACACTCAATATTCACAAATCACTAAATGGTTGTTGAACGCCTGAAATTCTATTGATTGCTAAAGCTCAATAGTGTCTGAAGGACTTGATCAAAAGACCAGGCAAGCAAACAAGTAATTATGTAGTATTGGAACTCAGCATATACAAAATGCACTGTGATAAGAGCAAACATTCTGACTAGATAAATAACCTTGGTTCGGTATGGGAGCAACCATAACAGGAAACCTTTCAAATGTTGATTACATAAAATTAAGGATGATACAGTGAAAAAGAGTATTGTAAATCAGACAGCAGGGAATTTCAAGGATCACAAATCCTTGCCTAATATAAATTACAGCAATAAATTCTAGCATGGATTGTTTCTTTTATAACAATGGTTGCCAAGAAAATAGGAATTGTGAGCTAAAATTCCAAGGCATTTATATAATGATGGTTCGTAGAAGTTTAATTGTTCTATTTTGTTTCCATCTTACTCAAAAGTGAACACAGACAATAGATATAAAACTCTTTGATTGTATAAATTAATATTTCTTTGCTTAGATTCTATGTTAAGTCAACAAATAACACTCTTATTGTAGCTATTATGGTGACTGGAAATAAATAGTCAGCCTTGTTCCTTCTCTCATAGATTTTTAGCATGACCCTATTGACATACATTCATGTATCAAGAATCCCATTGAAAACTGTGGAAAGATACCATAGAAAACTAATGTGTGAGTCAATCTCAGTGCTTGGTAGAGGTTGTTGACCCCTGGATCTTCTCATTATTACAAAACACTCAAAACACCAACTGCCTGAAACAAAATAGTGATTTAAAAAATTTTCTTTTAAGATTAACTCCCAGAGCCTTATGCCTTGATTTTCATCTCAATGGAGTTATTAGTTACCTCTCAGATGGCTTAACAGGGATGGTCATCCTACTGTAACCCTGGGCTCTGATTGTGGGGATGTCCTTATGTTGTAATTAGAGAAAAGATATTGCCTCAGAGAAAAACTGTAACATAAACATGAACTGCTCTGGCAGTGATCTGGCACCATGGGAAGTCAAAGAAGATTTTTTCTTCATGTGGTTTACAAACAAAAAGAAGAGCACTGCAAGACTACAGAAAAACACAGCTCTAACAACGCTTATAATTTGACCTGAGGTTGAGTCCACAGTACCTGCAGGCAACATCATGCAATGAAAAATAACACCAGTGAATTTCAGTTCTCTGTACAAAGCAACTCATAGTGGATGTTGGCTAGTCATTATGCCCTTATGACTAGTTAAATGTCAAAGCAATGTTTTGCATAAATTAACCTAAGATCCCATATAATTCTGGTCAAATATTCCCAAAAGAAAAATTCTGATGTTGCATGTAGCATGTTCCCATCCTTTGAGAACAGTCCAGAAAGGCAGACTAGATGAAAAATGTCATCTCTGTTTTTATGATTAAAATTTCACTGTCCTTAAAGTATTCAACTGGTCCTGTTCAAAACCAGGACTTCATCTCTATATCCAACTATATGAGGTGCTAGGTGGTAAACAGTTTCTGCAATTTCCTCACAGAATTATAATATTTTGGGACCAGTCTGTGATTATTCTGTTTAAAGAGAATGGCAAGTCCACAGTTATACAGTGTCACCTGATGCATCTGACAGTGTGATATTGATTAACAATTAACATAAATTGTATATAGACAATGTCCCCAAATGGTTCTGCAGTTTTTCAAGAAAGTATAAGTGAAGATTTGAACCCATTATCTATTTACCCAGCATACTTCCACAAGATATTCTATTATATATCTAGGGCTTCAACTAAAGTGGAACCATTCCTGGAGTAAGGTGGAAACAGTAGTAATATCTCTAATGCCTTTACCATAAGGCAAGAAGGTAGCACAATTTCTATGACTCAAAGGATTACTTTATACAGGGTTGGTTGTACTGGGACATGCTGCTGAGCTGTGGTGTACAATGTAATCTCTCAGAAGACCCATAGTTATGACTTTCAGTACATCTTCTGTTTAAATGATGACAACATTGTCTGATACTAAGGGCACATAAAAACCTAATTTATTTTATTTTCCTTTTGTATGACTGGAACTAATGAAAGTGTCAGGAGGTGAGCAATTTCTTTGTAGAGGGTTTGTTGTTTAGTTCCATTACATCAATAAGAAATGAGGTATTAAAATATATTAAAATATACATATGACAATTTCCCCCTCTGGTTTTCCAGTGCAATTTGCCTTCACTGTGTCTGTCATTCATGCAGCAAAGACTTCATGGTATAGAAGGTGATTTTTTTGTGTTGTCAATGTCTAAGAAATAATAAGGAGAACAGAGCTTAGATTAATATGAAATTTTAAATATTGTATTTAGGATAGTGGAACTGTATCATGTGTTCTGCTATAAATTACTTATTTATATTCCATTTACCTATTACAATTCCAGGAATATATTTCCAACAACGCTTGTATTTTTGTATCAAACACTTGATATCAGGACATTAAAAAAAGAAAATTAGGTATTGCACTGCTAGAGAGTCTCTTCTTTTTAAAAAACAAAGGTATTATATTTTTAACAAGTCCTCAGGTGAACTTATGGTACTGAACTCTGCTGGCTACCCTTCAGTTCTGTGTTTTCACTAAGGAACTGTGGAGAAAAATGGAAGCACGTTCTCCTCAAAGCCCTCTTCTCTGACTGAGCCCAGTGTCTGGGTTCCCACTTGCAGAGCCTGGCAAGCATCAGTCTTCTTCCCATGTGTATTTTTTTAGCAAACAAACTCTCTATTATAAATTTCTGCAGATGGTAATAATAGCACTGGTAAGGAACCAGGTGAATGCCAAACCTTTCTTGAAATGCCCCAGACTCTACCGATGAGGAGGTTTGCATGCAGACCATCTGTAAGGGGTGCTCATTTATCATTAGCCAACCAGGGAGACAACATGAACTCAAATGCCACTAGAAAAGAGAAAATACCTCTGTTTTAAATGCTGTACATTAGTTTCCAGGAAAAATTCATGAACAGAAAGTATGGCTAAGTGCATTAAATAAATAATTTGCTCTGAGTCAGATTCTGCAGTGTTTACTCACACAGAAAACTACTTTATTTAGCATCTGAGTAAGCATTTCATGCAGACTGAAATGTGAAATATTATCTGAACAAGAGAAAAGATCAGAAATTTTCTTTATATTGTGGGAAATACAAGAAACTTCTTAACCATTGGAGACTGTGGTTAGAAGACATCCAGTAATGGTGGGAAGGGCATTTTGTGTTAGTGTGGTCCATGCAGAAGGACTGGGTGGAGACCTTACTGCACCATTTGTAAGGAGTCTTCTGTTGCCAATATTCAAATGATGATTTCCAGAGTCTTAAATCTTAGCTGAGCTTATATGAATTCTCAGAGGGACAGCATGCCCCAAACTGGTCCCCTGCTGCATGCCTGCTTCCTGATCTAAAGCATATTTGAGGATCCCATAGGCTTTGACAGCAAGCAAGCAACAAGAAGAAATGCATGTAATACATATTGATATAATAGATGCAGGATAACATAGGTTATAGAAGATCTCAGGAAGTCACAAGTCCAACTTCCTGCTCAAAGCATGGTCAGCCATGGGATCAAATCAGAATGCATAGTGATTTGTTCAGTTGCATCTTGAAAACTTTCTAAGATGGGGACTGCACAGTCTTTCTAGGTAACCTGCCCCACAGCCTGACTGTTCTCAAGGTGAAAAAGTTTTCCTGGTATCAGATGCAAGACAAGATATTAAGATATTTTTTTACTGGTTTTTGTTCTCCTAAATGACACCTTCAAATGAAACTATTCTTTGCGCAAAAGAGGTGTTAGTCTCTTGCACCTTGTTTTGTGCAAAGTTTGATTAAGTCATTTTCTAAAAGTACAAATTAGTCTGGGTCTGTCAAATGAAGAAAATAGATGAGACTTTTGGGTACATTTAGGTTAAGATAGAGGTAGCAGAGGTTCTGATGATCTTAACTTTGGGGAATGTACTCAAAATCTGCAGTAGGTACTCCAGGCCTTTTTGCAGCTCTTTTCTTGTTCTTAGGCAGGTAAGACTGATTCTTCATAAGAACATTCATAAGTTTTGTGGGGCTGGCATTCTTAGGAGCATGTTTGTGATAGGAACAAAGAGAGTTTTAGAAGTGTTGATAGCTTGTGTATTTTCAGTTTCACGATGGGAATCACATTAATGAGAACATCTTACTCAGAATGGTAATGCTTATTTTCATATGAGATAAAACAAGTAGAAAAAAGGATAACAGCCTTATGTTTGTGTAGCTGATCTTTTGTCTTTTACACAATGCACTATTTCCAGGGAAAACAACAACATCAGCTATAAAACTTCTTCTGGACAGTTAATTAATAAATCTATATCAATTAACTTTAAACCACTGTTAACTACAAGACCAGAAGTTTAAATCAGCCATAAATTCAATTGTATATTCCAGCCCCATTTTGACAAGAAATTTCTAAGGATTGCTAAAAGGGTGATATGGAGGGTTGGTCCATTTCATTGTTCTTGTTCACTGTTGCTACTGAAAAGACCATGAAGGGTAGAAAACTTATGAAAACTGGAGTGAAAATTTTTAAGATTCTTGTATAGCAGTCTTCCTCCTTGTCAAATTCCTTCACAACCAGTCCTGCATATATTCCTCAGGGAAAATTGGTCTCAGCCACTTTCTCAGTTAGAAAATCTGGTATAACAGGTACTTTGGAAGCACACAGGGGCTTGAGAGGCAGCCAGTGCTAGACCATTCAGCACATAAATAACTGTGTGCATCTGGGTTGGTGATGAAAGCAGGGGTAGGCATGGGACAGTGCAAGAGTAGAAAGTGCTGTTGTGGGGAAGTTACTTGGAGGGGACTACAGCACATACAATGAGCTATTAGTGTATGAATTAATTACACTTAAAGTGGAGGACATGGGTGATTTGAGGTCATGTGGTTATGGATAAGGGGGATAGAAGATATGGGGAGGAGCTGAAGATGTGTACCAGTGGATAAATTGCCTTTACTGACACAGCTGCAGACCTCAGCTGGGTAGAATGGATCCATTCGGCTCTTTGCAGGGATGGATACCTGTAAGCTCCAGCATAAGGAGTGTTATTGGATGATAAGCTTACAAGAAATACTGCTTTTACTGTAGCCCTGACCAACCCTTTTCACACCATCTTCCATACTACAAATAGCTACAATCAGCTTTACCTGCCTTCCCCTGAGCTTTCCTTCCAATTCATTCACCAACAATTTTTTAAAGGACCCACTAAAAAGGGTGTTCTGACTGAAGTGATAATGTTGACTGTGGTTCATGATATTTCTTTACAAAAGCTCTAGGTTGAGGAATATATAAATATGGTCCTCCTCTTCTGTCCTCCAGGAATCATGTGAGTTTCAGATATGGTTTAATTTAGACCCATTCCTGAGTTCCCTTTTGGGTCAAAATTTGAATAATATCAATAGAGTGTTTTAGTCAGGTAAGGTTTGTTACTGTGCCCTCTGGATATCTGGTCTGGCATCTTCTGAAATGTTGACTTGGGATATAACTTCCATAAACAGCTTAAATTTAGAGTATTTCCACCTTACCATATTTATCAAATATTTTTTTTATCCTGTGGGAAAGAAAAAGTTCTCAGAAAATCATTAACATATTGTTAAAACCTCAATCCTGAAAGTAAAAATAAACCATGAGAGCTAACCTGCAGAGCATTAAACCCACTTATAAATACCTACACATTTCACTCCTGAAACTTTTATTGTTTTTCAAGTAGAAAGAATATCCTACTTGCTGCAGCCATCATAAATTTTAAGACACAGCCCCAACCCCATTATAATGTATCTTCATAAAGCTTAGTCTTCTCTTCAATATTTTCTTCTTGCTTGCCCAAGTTACAATGTATTTTGAAACAGAAAAGCAGTAACAGACAACTGTCTTTCTGCAAGATATAGTGAGGTTATTCTGTACAAATGGAATGAACCTCATTTTTTCATTTCAGATCAAAGCAGAAATCTTTTGAAGTTTAGCTATTTGATAAAAAAGGGCTTTATAACAAGCAGATATAGAAGTTAATAGGACATAGAGATATTTTATTAAATTGCAAACCATTATTAATATTGCAGTTTTAACTTGAAAGAAATATGTGAAATGACACCGGAAATTAATTAGATTATTTCATCATTCTTTTACATTATAAACTTTGATACACTTGCATAGATATATAGGTACATTGATAAAAAGACACAAAGACAAACAGAATTTTAATGAGTGGGGAGCTTTTATCTACTATCACTTTGTGACTTAATTTTTTCTGTTTATACTGCCTATTGATTCCAGTTGAAACCTGCTGTTTTAATGTTGTTATTGATATTCTCTCTGGGTTTTCTTCTAATTCTGGCATTGATATTACCTTGATCGGATTTAGTTTATTTGAATTGCCTGTAGGTTTCAGTCTCTGGAGTTTTTTACTGCTTATAGACATGCAAAGATAAAACCTCTCTTTTTATCTAAAAATCCTTGAGAGACTCTGAAAGATACAGCCGTTTTCTGAGCACATTAAAAAGAAAGAGACAACAATCAAAAGGAATATACTTCTCACCCAGTCTGTTCAAGACATCATTTCTATACACCCTGAGTATTCTCTGACATGCACAGACTTCTCATCTAGTCAGTTCCATTTTATATTTGAAAACTATGTGTGAAGAAATTGGATTGTCATAGAGTGACAACTGGTTCCAAACTCTGTGTCTGAGGCTGCACCTTCACTGCACTGTCTCTGGTCCTGGTTAATTTGGGAAGTGAACCTGCATAGTGCTCTGTGTTATTTATTTTTGCAGTCTGGTGAAAAAGTAGGCTCTGGCACATTCCTTGAATGTAACAGAAAATCTCAGTTCTCTCTAGTGAGAGAAGCCAACCTGCGAGGGTGGGTGGGGCACATGAGGGAAAAGTTACTACGTGTTTGGGCTGGAGGTAATTTCTGTACTTTGTTTCTATGAGTTGCTATTTGATAGATGCCCGATACCTGAAACATCCAAAGTAAGGTCTGATGGGGCTCCAAGCAATCTAATTTAGTTGAAGATGTCCCTACTTGTTGCCGGAGTGTTGGACTAGATGACCATTAAAGGTTGCTTCCTACTCAGACTGTTCTATGATTCTGATTTCCACAATTTCCCCATGGCTCTTAAAAGAAATTATAAAAATTATGCTGAGTTTAAAAAAATATTTTAAACCGTTTTTAATTTCAAATTATTGTATTTATATCTTGTAAAAGTAGGACAAAAAACCTGGAAAATCCTCCAACTCACTTTTCTGCTTTTTTATATTTCTGTCAGTAATTTATTTCCTTTTTTTTTCCTTTATCTTCGTATGTTTTTTTTCCTTTATTTTCTTTTGGCTCGAGTTCAGTCTTTGTTCCCCTTCTGTTTTGTTTTGTTTCCCCCTGCTTTCTTCTTCCTGTAGGCCTATAGTTTATTTTCATGTCTTTGTTCTGATCCCTTTGTCATCTAGCAGTATGCTTTTTGGAAATAATTATTTTGCAGGAAATAATGAATATTTTCAAGTTTGTAATTAAAGACAGGTAAGTACTAGAAATATATGTGTAAACATGTGCTCTATTTGCATGTGATTTATTTCCTCTGTCCAGGACAGTTATGTTAACAATTGGACTTGTAGAATTCTCTAAGATCTAACAATCAGCCTGTGCAGTACAGGGTATTCATAGGCAGGAAGAAGGCTCAGGATTGTTCTTGTGGCATAACACTGAATCTTCTTGATATCACCATAAATTTAATTTTAATAATGGTAAGAGGGAATGATAATAGAAAGTGGATATTGTGGGGAAAAAAATTAGTCCTCTAAAGTAGAGAGTGGGGTACTGTGATGGGCTACTGGAAAGCATCAGAGGGAAGGGAAGCACTGTTTGCCCTTTACTACAGTCTTCCCCACGGATCACCTGCACAGAGCCACCAGCACCACTGTCTATAGGCTGTTTGGATTGTATTAGAGTTAATGTGCTTCTGACAGCAGAAATGAAAATGGGTTGTAGGGGGAAATGAAGGGACCTACAAGGATCATTGAATCCAACTGTACCAGCTTTTGGGAATCAGACAGATACGTCATACAGACAACCATTTACAATTGCCAAATGTGTAAAGGTATCCTAGGTTATAATTTTTGAGCTCATTTAGTCTTTAATTTACTGTGGGAATGAGTTCCACATCTGTAGTGTGAGTTTTATAGAAAGCAGTTCTTTCTGCTACTTAAAAATTTCCCTAAATGCTCCCTTGCTCTTCTGTATCAAGAAACAGTGGATGGTTATTTTTTATTCACCTTACCCATACTCTCAATGATTGTGTAGACAAAGTTACATCTTTTCCAAACTGAGAAGTCTGCTATGTACCTTTTCCCAGATTGGAAAAATTGTATGCCTCTGATCATCTTTGCTATTCTCTAGTTTTCCTGGTTTGCTTTTTTGGATACTGCACCCAGCATTCAGCATGTGGGTTTAACATGTGTTTATAAACTGTTGTAAAGGTATGATGATTGTGTTGTTTTCAGTTCCATTCTCAGTATTACTGAGAGTTTTTGAACACAATATATGCGTAAATATGCACAGTAACTTCAGGATCTATCTTTTGAGATCCTGACTTAGATGTTTCTAGCAATTACCTAAAAACTAATGGAAAATCTCTCCTTGTTTATAGTAAGATTTTTTTTTCTTATGTGCATAACTTTGTTTATTAAGACCTAAATTCATCTGACATTTTAGAACCCAATTAGTCAATATAATGATCTTTCCATTTCAGACTTTTCTATTCTGTATCTGCGTCTTCACTGAACTTGATTTTTCTTCCTTTCTTCTTCATCCTACTGTCTTTAACTTCACTCATTTATATTTAATACCTTGTATCTCTGTACAGGTCCATGTTCATAATTGGTAAGCCTCTGACTGGTTCACCTGATGAAATTCTGAGACTGAACATCTATTTCTAGTCTTTATCTAAAACTAATAGTCCTATTTGGAGCTTCCTACCAGTTTTACATTGGTGAAAGTCCACTGACTTTCAGGTTGCTGCTCAAGTTTTTCTAGTGTGTCAGAACACTAGCAAGCTGTATTATGTGGAAACTGTTGTCTCTAGCAATTTTCTCTGTGTTTGCATTATTTACTTGCTCATCTCTGTTTCATTGTCATTTGAAAAGTTAATTGCCATCTCCCTAATAGGTAAACAGTTAATTTCAGGTTGGCAGGCCTTGAATCAATTCATCTCAGGCTCTAAAACTCTCAAATAGTCTGTTGAAGACTGTTTGGTGATATTTATTTGCTGACTGGCAGTTAAATATTTAATTGTTGGATTCACTAACAGTTAACTGTATCACACAAAAATGTAAACTAACTTTTAATTTTCATATCACTTTTCATTTTCATTCATATTCTGCTTTTTAAGAAGATTTTGAAGACTCAGATTTATCAAATCCAACACAACTATAGAATGCTGGCACCTTTTAAAGAAGTCAGAAATGCACTATACTTGTTGTGGCTTAACCCCAGACACCAACCTCAGCACCATGCAGCTGTTTGCTCACTCCCCCATCAGCGGCATCAGGGAGAGAATTGGAAGAGTAAAAGCTAGAAAACCCGTGGGTTGAGATAAAGACAATTTGATAGGGAAAAAAAACTTGCACATAAGCAAAGCAAGACAACTAATTTACCAATTTGCATGGGCGCACAGGTGCTCTCTAGGAGAGCAGGGCTCCACCACACATAAGAGTGACTTGCAAAGAAAAGCGCTATCACTCGAAACGCCCCCTTCTTCTTCCCCCAGCTCTGTAAACTGAGCATGATGTCATATGGTGTAGAATATCCCTTTGGTCAGTTGTGGTCAGCTGTCCCAGCTGTGTCCCCTTCCAACTTCCTCTGCACCCCCAGCTCCTTGCCAGTGTGGAAAAGCAGAAAAGGCCACAGATCTATGTAAGCACTGCTCAGCCAAAGAAAAAAAAGGAGCTTCATATTATCAACGCTGTTTTCAACACAAATCCAAAACATAACCCAAAACATACTAGCCACTGCGAAGCAAACTACCCCAGCAAAAACTAGCACAATGCTCCCAGGTGCAAGGAAAAATGGAAAAGTCTGAGTGCAAGATTGGAGAGGAGGAGGAGGAGAGATAAGGAGGGACACCAGAGACCTTGGTATGAGCAGAAGTAAAGACTACCATTGAGGATATGCAGGCAGAAGGCAGAGGTTTAAGCAGATGGAAAGAATAGAGACAGGATTCTGGGGAGAAATAAACAGAAAAAGCAATTTTAGAATATTCACTATCCAGAACTTGTCATGAAAACCAGATTTACTAACTTCTACCTTTCCTGTGATCAGTGAACAGGCTTGAAATCCACTGGTTAAACTGTGCATCGCATCAATTTTTTAATGGTTAATCAATATATTCAGTTTGCTATCATCAGCTCTTCTGCTGTTAGCTCAGTTTGAGAGGTGTATGTTGTGATACCAAAAGCTCAAACTATTAATGTTGATATAGGTTAAAACAGCAGATATTTCATTATTACAATCCTTCAAAATCTTCATGAAAACCTGCATTGAGGTTGTAAAGTCAGAAATACAGGTACTTGAAACTCCTGAGTCTAAATACATTCATGTGTTCCTACTTTTGTCCATTTTCTGTAACTATTATTCTTCAGACTTTAATGACAGACACAGAAGAGGCAAGACAGGCCAGAAGGGTGTGAACCAGACCTCTCTGACTGCCAAAGATGTCTTCTCTGAGGGTGAACCAGGTTTGTGTACCTGTTGCCTATAGCATCCGTGCCTCCCATATTGCAGTAAATAGGGCAGGGGGATGCAGAAGAAAGCAGGCATAGCCTTGCAGCCAGAGAATATGCATGCCTCTGCCTCTACCGGAGCCTTATATGTAGAGTGGTGTTTAATTCTTCCAGCTGACCAAAAATCCTGGATTTCTCACACTCTCTTGATACCTATGCAGGACTTTGAAGCCAGATTTGTAAAGGTGTGGAATTGTTGCTTCTGGAAACTGAAATAAAACTGGCTGTTCTTACCCTAACTGTTTTTGAACACTGAGAGAAAATCGAAGCCAATCAACCCCCAAACAAACAAACAAAAAGACAAATAATAAAAAAGGAACAAAGGAGAAAGAAAAGTTGGATCTAAATTTCTCAAGTGATCTCATTGGATCATTTTGACTATTTTGACCTGTAAAAGGATGGCAATATTTTTCCTCTTTTTATACAGATACAGTTAAGAAATGTAACTAATTACTGCTCATGAACACAGATATACTCATAAGGGAAGAAATTGCTCTGTATAGAGTGTGTATTTGCTTGCTTTTGCTAATATCCTTCATGGAGCTGAGAACTGAGGAAAGGATTAATTCAATGTGACTATATCAGTCTAAAAGTTAGGCATTTAGTCTAAGTTCATGTCAACACAATGATCTAATGGTCACAATGATCACAATGATCCTACTTCAAGCAGACATTTATACAAAATAAAACACCCTCTGTAGCTGGACTGTCTGTCTCTGATTACTGAGGAAGCAGGGATTACTAGTTCAGACTAGATACCCAAATTTAGGACCCTGTGGTGAGAGTAAAGGTCAATAAACACTGTGAATAAGTACCCAGGATTTGGGAGCTGGACAAACTGATTTTTGTCTAAAACCTTTCAAATTTAAGTTTGGCAGATTTTTAGGTAATAAAAAAAAAAGACCTTGCATTGTGCTCGGTAATACATCAGGAGGAATTGCTTTTTTGTGCAATTGTTTACAAACTAAGTAATGAAAAAGGTGGAAATAAAAAAGTGTTATTTCAGTCGTGTAGAACTTCTGTAAATAAGATGGAAGTGCTTCAGTTGTTTGACTGTGATGATGAGATGAGTATCTTAGGCCTACATTTTAAAGACATATTCCATCATATATTTTTAAACCACTAGAAATGATCAATTTTTATTATTTGCTGATGTTAAAGCATATAGAAAAAAATCAGTGTATTAGCTACTGGGTATCATTACACAAGGTATGTTACATATGGACTGAATATCATGTCTGATGATGGAGAAAGTCTGTGTCTAATACTGTTCCCTGGAGAAATTGTTCAAGAGCTGTTCATCCTTGCGGAAAGATTACTCTGATATCAGTGAGACTTATCTGCTGTGTAAGTGCTAGTTGAGTTGTAAAGCTTCTCTAGGGCATTTTATCAGGTGTTCTTACTCAGCATCAATGGTCTCTATGAGAAGAGAAAGAGCAGAGAAACAAGGCTTGGTTCTTCTAGTTGAAATGAATGAATCTGGTAAATGCCTCTTCACCCTCATTTTTTTAAAATAAATTTAATATTTTTATATTTTTGTGCTTCAAAGTACCTCCACCCCTCTTCTCTGCTGTCACACAGGTATTGAAATATACAGCATTTTATTTTACTTGGTTTGTTCTCTCCATTAATGCTGAATATTACTTCAGAGGAAAGAAAAAAGATGTGCTAAAAAGGAATCTCCATTTAAAGAACAGTTTTTCTTGTGTTTATGCCAAGAATTTCATCTTGAAAATTTTTTAGATTCTCTCCTTGGGCAGATTTATATATGGGATTTTCACATATGTTTCAGTGAGAGTTTCACACTTTTATCTTATAGAATTTGACCTCTAGGTTTTGCCTCTCTTAGGACCAGTTTAGGAATATTAGTTATACTATGTCCTGAAAATATTTCTTACCCATTGCTGCCTGACTGTGAGTAATTCAGGAATCACTTTGTAAGAGACTGAAAGTGGATTTTGTAATCCTTTTGAAATCTTCTTTTTTTGGAAAAATTTTCCATGTTTATTAATCCAATTGTAAACAAAAGGTAGAAAAAGATAAGATTCTCAGAGTAAAATACAGTGCTGTTAGTCAGTGGTTGAGAGTAGAAATGTAAGTTAAAAGATAAAAGTTCTGTTATAGACTCAATTACAGATTTTGTCTGTGGTTTGGGAAATATCCCTTAGGACTGGAACTGCTCCCACTGTTGTAACTAGAGGTAAAAATTAACATTTCTTTAACAGCTACTTTGTTTTCTGTTATTAAATGAGGTGTTAATTTTTCCCATCTACCATTGTGTAAAGGTTTTTAGATCTCTATTTGATTTACTTTGAGAGTCCTGAGTAGGTGGGGAGTTCTGTCCCCCCTGCTATTATATTTTGTTTATTTTTGTACTTTTGCTTTGTAAGTTGTTGCATCAATGTAATGAGTGCTTGTGTTTCTTTTACTACTTATGAAAGAAGGCACCACAATCAAGCTATAAAGAGGCGTTATTATAGTAGCTGAGTTTTTTTCTGTACTGCTCTTAAATGCCTAAGAATTTCTGGGGAGAGTAGATTGAGAGATATTTCTCTAAAATTTTGGGGGAGAAAGGGTTGGTATAGGCAAAATGATAAAGCAGAGGAAAGAAACAACAAAGAAAAAAAGGAAGATGAAATTGCTTCTTGCATTTTTTTTCCCAGAATTTCACAACCTTTTTTCCAGCTAGCAAAATAAACAATTAAAAGCCTTTCTGTTTGATATATTATTCAAGTTAATGAGCAAAAGCACATTTGTTACTCTCATAATAGAGCTGAGAGAAGGAAATCTGTTTCAAACTTGTCATTGTTTGATGCAAGGCTGAGGATTAATATTCTTATTTCAGATCAAGAGTATCCCATTTCAGTACAACAAGTTGCTATTTTGTGAACTTATGCAGAAATCAGTGTTCACAAACAGGATTATATAAAAATAATAAAAGGTATGAAACAAAAACAACTCATACATTTTTGATCTAACTGTTGTGTATTAAATCTTAGGAAAAAACCCTAGCACCACAGAACACCCCATAAAATGTGTAAGAATCCTCCAGAAAATTAAGAAAATTAATTAAAAATGCTGATGCAACATAAAACACAGAAAGAAATAATTGTTGCAACCACAGTACATATTGGATTTAGTAATTTTCTGATCTACCATCTTCCTAATATTTCCATAAACTCCCAGATAATGGACTTCACATTTTTGTGCTAGTTGAACCTTTAACTCTCCATGTCCTTCATAAACTTCTGTTTATGAAGTTATTGTCAACACCTGAATTCATACAAGAACAAGCTCTACGTTCTAGCATGGTGCTCCCAGTAGTCAAAGACAATTTAACCATGGTTGCATCAGACAGCTGTTGTTTCCAGATTCAGCTTTGGGAAAAACCACTCTAAAACACGTGTGAAGAAAATGGGGAGGGTTCATTCAATTAGCTGCGCAGATAGCAACTGAATATTCAATGTTTCTTTCACATTTGGAGGATCTTTTTACTTTATTGTTTTTCCATTAGATGGGTGGAAATGAGTTAAACTTCTTGATGGCTAAAGTTCAAACTGTATTGAGCTGTTTAAACGGATTTGTATTTTTTTTTTTTTATGTTTAAGATATGATAGACATCTGTTAAAGACATCTAATTCCTAAATGTTCTTCTTGGCATCTCCTGATGTTCCTGGACTGTTGAGTTCTAGTTTGAGTTTTAATTTTTTAATCTGCACAATATTTGAAAAACCAATCTATGGCTAACTGCATATCTTGCCAGTAAAAGTGTATTTTTTTTTTTTTTGAGTTGAGTTTTTGAAAATCTTCCTTTTTCTGTGTTATCTTACTTTTTAATATTATTTTTGTCTTACTACTGATTCCAATAGAACACTTTCCATGGTATTAATAACATCCTCTCTTGGCAACAAGGTTTGGAACTGCATTGGTCAACAGAGTTGAAAAGCAAGTAATATTAATAACTCTAATTACCATCCTTAAGGGCTAAATGGAATGGAAGGATTTCTTATTCCTCTTTGGAATTTGTAACAATTTACCTGCCAGCTGACCTGAAGCATCTAGCCAGACCACTATTATAAATGACTGTCTCTTATCAGTGCCTGTTTTATGTGGGACGAAATTATTATTTACCATTAGTGCTAGTTGATAATGGTGAATTAGACTGCCTGTCCTACTTCTGTGGAGGAGCTTACAGACAAGAGTTGTACAATAAATGAACCTGTGAACTCCAGAAGTTACATCAGAACACTTGAAATATCCCTGGTCCATGACATGTGAATCACCGGAGCTGTCCCCATTCCAGCCGCCCTCCAGCTCAGAGAGCCACCCAATCTGGACAGGAAGTTTAACTTCAAGAATCTTAAGGCTGATAAAATGGTAGAAATTGTCCACTGTTCTTAGCAGTTGTTTCCCCTGTCCTGTTTGTGTTGTTTCCCCTATCCTTTTCTTTATATGCACTTAAATAGCATGTAAATAAAATTTCTATTTAATATGCTCTTGCTCAAGGGTTTTGGTTCTTTTTTTTTTTTCTGGTATTGCTTGTAATATGTATCTCAGCTTTACTGTATACAGTAATTTGAATTTATTTGCACTGTCTGCAAACTCCTAATTTTTATTTAAGTGCAACAAAAAGTGTTGATCTCATTTATCCCTTAATTAGGTGTGACTTCTAACTGTTACTGAGAATGAGAGACTATTAAGCAAAACTCTCCTTCTTATAATCCCTCAAAGATGGGTACAAGTTAAAAGAGTATAAACCGAAAGGTGTAATAGTATTCCAGAATAAGAAGCCAAGGGAAAATAATCAGTGTCATGTAAAAGCAGCCCTGGGCATAACCTATAATAATAATGCTTTTTATATGTATGTTACTGTATGTGAAATACTACAGTAATTGCCTCCTTAAAGTATTATCTTGATTTCTCATGTAAAAACCAAGCTGTACACAGTAGCATGAGTAGCTGCAAATGGTCTTTTTTTCAGCATGTCTGTGGAAATCATCATGCCAATTATCCTTTTCTCTTAAGCTGAATTTAGTTGTTATTCAGCATGTTTTTGTAACATGTCTGATGGTGTCACAGCGGATTTCCATCCAGAGAGAGCATGCATCTTTTTCTAGGGCTTATGTCAAAATCCAAGTTATCAAGACAAATTCTTCTAGTACATTGTGCTAGAGAACTCCAACTCCATTGATAAGTTTCTGAGGATTTCTTTAGGAATTACAGTTTTATGTTTTCTTCAGAGGGCTGTATCTCTTGGAGCAAATATCATTTGCAGATGGGCAGACTGGGAAAGCAGGTTGGAGGAACAACTGTCTCAAAGAAAGGAGCCAGCAGGGCAATAGTGAATTGGGGAAATACTGTTAAGGGGAATTTGCTTGCTTCTAAATGAACTGTATAGATTATACTGCCCTCGCTAGGGAGGGTGACATAAATCCCATGATAGGAACTTGCCTCTCTTGAGAATTAATATCCCACTTTAAGTATCCAGGCCTGTGGGTGTGTTTGTGTTCATAAATCTGAGTGGGTGAATAAGGGCTCAGGTCTTGATGTTCTGAAACTTGTTTGTGCAGGCAAAACTTACTGGTGACAGTGGGAATTAGGGGCTACAAATCTGGTTCCAAAAATTGCCTAATCAAGTATCTTTCCCAAAGCTGATTGAAATCAAGGGTAAGTGTTTTCTATCAGGCTTATGGTGTGAAAAAGGAAAGGTGACCTGCTGGTCATTCACTTCTTCCTTCAGGAAGTTTTATTTAACATAATTCTCAGAAGAAGCATTGCTGGAGTGAAAATTAGAAGGCTCACTTTTGCAAGGTATTCTATCCCAATTTCTCTTGGACTTGGTATGTGCCTTTCACTCACTGATTGATTGATTCATTCATTCATTCATTATTAGAGTTCCAAAGTAACAGCCAAATGGTAACTCAGCAGTCTTTATAAGACTTTCCATCCCATGTCTAAGATCAGGCATGGGAAAGCCGGGATGGATATGCATTCCAGAAGCCAGTTTGTGCTAATACAGTGCAGCTGGAAGACTGAGGCCTCTTTTGCAGTACATGTCTAAAGTCCAGCTGCCCAGGGGCAGGCAGAGATCATCTTCACAGGCCCTCTGCAGCTGCCATGATTTCAGCCACTGTGTCTGTGTCATCCTGTATCTTAACTATTGCACCAGAGGGCTGCAGCATTCCCTATGCAAGAAATCTCTGAGTACTTGCCTGCAACTCATGGGGGAATGGCTTCCCACAGCTTCTCTTTGCCTTAGAGGACTGATATACTCTGAAGAGATCATTTTAGTTTTTTTAAGATTAGAAAGAAGTATGTTTTGAAATGTAATGGCATTTCAGGATTTAAATAAGGATGCTCTCAACAAAACAGAAATAAATTTTTGCCTTGTCTGTTTCCTGCCATCCTTAGCCTGGAAAGAGAAATATTCAGCTGCTGTTTAATTGCTCTATGGGGGCAAATAATTTATGTATGAGGGACTGTTTAAAATAAAAGGGTTATTCTCTATCTTACTGTTTCCTATCTAGGCTCTGGATCACCGTTGTGATTGCATTCCCTAGGGAAAGACTGAACGTGTCTTTAAACTGCTATTGATTTTAATTAGAAAAAACTAAATATGTACAACTTAAAGAATTATTGTTTCTAAATAGGAAAAGATAATTGTTCTTCTTTCTGCTGCCTTATGATGAGGTATTTGGTTGAGAATTTGGTGTAATTGTCATCTGCTGGCTGGTGACTGTGGAAGATAGCCTGTGATATCCCGCAGGCATGTACTGAGTGCTTCCAGGCAGGGTCCTAGCCCACGTTCTTGTGATGTCAACTGGAAGTTTTGCTGTTGACTCCAGAGTCATAGAATTATTCCTCCCCAGAAAAGAAGTTATTTATTTATTTAGTTTTCCAATCAGTAGAATAGTTTCAGAATATGTAATAAAATGAACAAATTAAGAAGTCAAATATTTAATTTTTATTTCCAACATGTCATGCATGTTAAACTTTGAAATAACTGTTTCTTTCTTGTAAGTTTTCCTCCTCAGTAATGTAAAATGCATCTTAATCTCCTGTAAATATTATTGCGTGACCCAGTACATTTTGAATCTCTTTTAAATTTTAAACTTTCTACTGTTCAAGGTGGCACCAAGCTCCCACTGTGTCAGCACTCTCCAGGAGACAATGATGAGTTCAGGGAATGCAGAATTATGTATTCTTATCACTACACCTGAGGTCATATCTGTTAGTGTTAGAGGTTGCTAGGCCATTATCAGCCACCGATTCTTCTTGAGCTGTGAGAATAATTTGGATTCAGGGAATAAACATAAACTGATCTTCTTTTATTCATCCACTGAGTTTAATAGGATGTCTTTGTACTGTGGGTTGGTCCATCGATAAATCAGTGTTACCATAACAAGTGTGTTATTTTAAAATTTCCTCTTCTATTAGACTATGAACTTTATTGTGACTTACATTGTGACCGTAAGCTGGTTTTAGACACCTGGAAAACTCACATTGACTTCATTGGCTTTAGATTAGACTCCTAGGCACAAGCTCACATCATTTAAAGGTTCACAGTGCTGAAGCAGGGACTCTAAAAGGTGCTTGTATTCATAGGCAAGATGCATTCTAAGCCTTCAGGATAAAACCAGCATTGGTTGCTCTTCAAACTATGCATTGTTTGTCATGTCACCTTTTATGGGCTCTCAACATATATCCTGCTACTTCTCTTTCTCTCACCGTCTTTTCTTTACACATATATAAATATTTATATTTATATAGTTTATATATTTTATTTATATTTTATTTTCATATACAAAATATAAACATATAAAATCAGTGTACTCAGGGGTCTTGTAGACTTCTCAATGATATATTTCTTGTTTTGTTTATGCTTGGGTAACATATAGAAGTAGGTAAACAATATTGTCAATGCGTGAAGTATCACTGTGACCTGCAGACTTATGTTTTAACCCTTTCATTTTACCAAAGAGCAGCAACTGCACCATCTCATTCTGTGATAACCACTACAAAGAGGATAATATAAGAACATTATAAGTAGTTTAGTGTGTATTAACAACTATTGTAAACTGTTTTGATAACTTTAGCTAGGGCTAGGCTATTTTGAAGTCAAATGAGTAGTAGATTTTGGATGTGAGAGCAAAGTAATGGTCTGGGTAGCATTTTTCTGATCATGAATGTGGATTTGTTCAGATGTTCTTATCTGTAGGTGAACAAAATCCTTCTTAACTCACAGTCTCTGTAATTAGCTTATTTCCTAATAGCAAACTTAAATATCCTTTACTTCTGCTGTGAAGTATTCCATCTTCTTACACTTTTTTTTTGTGTATTATCCACAGAATAACTACAAAAATACTTTTCATCTCACTGTATAACCCAACTTTTCTATGCCATATCTGTACTGAACTGTTTTTATTTATTTGTTTAATATTTTAATTTTTTTTCCATTCCTATGGAGTTTCATTTTTAGAAGGACTTTAAGAGTATGCGTATCTCAATCAGAAGATCAATTCATAATAGATAAATCAATGAACAAAATTCTGCATTATCTATTTGCCTTTACTCCAAAATCTATGAGTTATTTTTAATGTAGGAATCATAATTGTGTCAGTCATTATTGGAAGTCACTTTTGTTAAATTTTCAGGTGGAAACATTAAATAAGGCTAATAATTTTCAGAAGTAATGTTGGGATGCTTCCATTTTTGTATCTCCAAGTGAACATATGAATGTGCTACAAACTAAAAATCAACTCCTCCCCACAAAGGTCAGCAATAACCTTTTTGAAAACTTTTGGCTGTGAGATTTCTCTAAACCTCAGGAAAGATTTCTGTTAGGGTCAGGAACACAGTTGGAGATTTTTCTAGAGTAAACAGCATACCTTGATCATAAAGATTCCTTCGTACAAAGCTGGTCATCATACAGGGCCACAGAATCATCTGCCTGTAAAGATAGGTCAAGGTACTGAATGGCTATTGAGATTGTGACTCTCTCCCTTGAAATGTTGCTAGCCTTGTGTTGTTCAGTTTACTGCAGCACAGAGAAAATTAATAATAATATTAACTTCTATCAGTAATCATTAGAAGTTTTGACTACAATAGCAAAGTAATATAATTGTTTCTCTATAAAGTGATTTATAATCTGTGATGAAAATACTTTATTGTATAAACATGTCATAACCTTTTCTTGCAATAAAATATAGACTCCTGAAACTGTCTTGTGGCTGATGTTCAATCCCATAATTCTGAGTCACAATTGACAAACAAGAGAGGGAGTAGAATCTATCACCTGAAACATACTACAGTGTGCAAGGAAAACTCTTAATCTGTAGACTTTTTTTAAAACTAAAATCTTTACAGATTATTATTTGGAACATGGCATATTTGCACAAAATCCATACAACCAGTGGAATCACATGCCACTTCTGTAAACTCATAACACTACTGAATCTGAGATCCTGGTTTATAGATGTTAATATGTTTGTGGAGGGAGCATTGAATATGATCATAGAATTAAAAATTACCCTGACTCATGTTCAGAGAGCCAAGTAGGATAAAGTTTCCTTTCCATCACTTTAAATCTGCAGCTTCCTAATGTAAGTGCTTGACTTGTAAATCAAACAATTTTATATGCTTTTTTTGCACATAATATATATAGTTCATGCTCTATTGTAGCTGATGCATTATACACAGTTATTGTAGCTGTTGTTTATGTATTAAGTAATATAAATGCAACAACTACAAAAAATCTTGAGAAACACACTGAGAGAGAAATACATATTAACAATCAAGCAGGGCAAATAGAAATGCTTCCCCCAATCATCTCTGAAAGGTTTGCATAAAATTCCTCTTTGCTTATGTTCCAATCTCTCCACACAGGCTTTTTATGAAAATTCAAGCAAGTTAAGTTTTACCCTTTCAAGTGTTCATGGAAAGTGAATTTCAGGCTCACAGCCAAGATACATTTAATCATGAAACAAAATTAGCTTAATCATGAAACTAAATTTGTTTGGGGAAGAATTAGAAGTATGCAAGTTAATGTAATCAGGGAATAGAAACAATAGCCTTCTTTAGGTGGCCAAAGGAACAAAACCTCAGACTGATGACAATGGTATGTCATATGTGGCTATAGGAATGGTAAGCAATTTGCAAGAAAGCTAAGATACATAAGTGGATTCCACAGGTGGGTAGTTCCAAAGGCTTCAAAATTGAATACAACCATCTGAGCTTTTGCAGGTGTTTTATCTTTCTGTAAATTTTAGGGCAATGGGTACTGTATCACAGAGTTCAAGTATTTTTTTCTATGAGTCTTCAGGTTTATCACAGT
This sequence comes from Manacus vitellinus, assembly GCF_001715985.3. Lineage (NCBI taxonomy): Eukaryota > Metazoa > Chordata > Aves > Passeriformes > Pipridae > Manacus > Manacus vitellinus. The sequence goes on from NW_021939256.1 coordinate 5,165,911, forward strand.
TCTGGCTAAGTTTGTCTTATTTGACCCATTTGTCTTATTTGATCCAACCAATTTGTTGATTGGGTCAACGTTACATGATATTTCAGGTCAGTTTGGGGGAATCTGTTGTTTGCAAGGGCATAGAGCCTAGCAATATTGATCTTACGTACTGCTTGAGATACGTACTTCTGGATGTATTTTCAAATGCTGGACAAGTCAAACTGAGTAAGCCTTCCTAAAAGTATCATGTTTGAAAACAATACCTTACAAAATTGCAATCTAGAACTGATTCTACTTCTACCTCACTTCGTGAGAGTTCTTGTAAACACTTCTTGGTTATGTAGCGCTCACTAGTAAGGATTAACAGTTCTGTAATGGAACTTACAAATATTAAGTTCAAATTTCTGAATTCTGTACAAGTGCCTAAAAGCTCACATTTTTATTAATAATTACAATTATTCATTTTAAAAAAAAAAAGAACTTTCCTGAATGTAGATGTCAGTGACCTAAGAGCAATACATATTTTGGCTACAGATCTAATATAAATGATGGTGAGAATGGTTTAGTTTGAAGGTTTTTGTGTTTGGTTTTTTTTTTTTTCTTCACTTGTCAAGAAATCACTGTTGTATAGGGACCAGGTATTGCAGATTTTAATCCTTAAAATGAAAAATTATCCAACAACCTATATAGCTGTAAGTGGATGGAAATGTAGGGTGATGGAATAAAATAAAATCTTGTTACCGTTTTAATTTATCTTAACACAAACAATGGGTCCATTTTTACAAATGTGAACTCTCTCATTATAAGAGTTCTTAAGTTAACAAGTACATAAGTTTCTTATGTACTTATTTACTTACTTTATTTCTCACTATAAGAGAGTTTACTTATTTACTTAAGATATCAGTGACAAAAATGCCTCTGGAGATGTTAGCTGTCTCCACTGACTATAGGAGCCAAGATGATTGCTATAGACCAGCTGATTTCTTTCACCTATTTTACAATGATAAAAATATTTAAAGGTAGTGCTCTTGTTGGTTAGTGGTACTGCAGATATATAAATAAAAGGTTCTAGGGGACTGATGCCTCAAGAGACATCAAATAAACAAAATATACATATGAGATAGCACACAAGGAAGTGACTGTGATAAGCCAAGGTTGGCAGGCATTTTTTAAGATTTCCTTCTGACTGGAGTCAGAAGCTGGATAAAGGATGGTAGGAATAAAGGCCTTCATTGAAGTGAGGAAGTATGGAAAGGAAGATGGAGAATTCATCAGTGATGAGCATCAGATTTATTACTCACCAGGACCACAAAGTTGATTTGAAACTAGTTTTATAGGAGAAATGTGAAAGAATTTAATAATCTGTCTGTCTCCTTTGTTACCTAAGTGAGAAAGTTACAGAGGAGAAAGCCCTAAAATGTTTCAGGAGGAGGCTGATTGGTCTGTAAAAGCTTCAGTTGCCTGCAGAGAAAAATGAGAAGTCTACTTTATACAACTTATAAAAATAGGGAAGATGGAACTAATTTGACAAACCTTAAGCTCATGTAAGGCTTTATATGTTAAGCAGGTGAAGGAGAATCTGAGAGGAGATGAAAAAGGTGACATTTATGTAGTTAATAATGACCAAAAAAATCTGAGTAGCAGCATACTGAATATATTAGACCTGAGGAACATGTTTGCAGTCATTAAGATCAGAAAAGAGAAGACTGAAAGAGCCAAGATGTGAAACGGTAAAAGATTTTGCTGTGAATGGTGGTAGAAAGATCAACAGTTTAAAACTGTGCAGGAGGTAAAATTTGGATCCAGTCTGAATATGCTGCTTTAAAGAAAGTGTTGAGAGAAAAATAATTCCCAAGGTAATGGCTTATCTGACCTTGGGCAATGAACCAAATCTCTTTTTTGGAGAGTATATGCAGAAAAAGAAGAAAAAGATAAAAAAAACCTCCAAACCCCAAAGAGAGGGAATAAAAGATATGTGTTTAGAGAAAAGACAGTCAAGTAAGTTAGGAAAAGTGAGGTTAATGTATGAATGCAAACCAACAAATATGATGCTATCATCTATGACTAGTGTGGAGAACAGCAGGTGGGACTCTTTCTTTTCAAACACTCCCTGGATGGAGTGAAGAAGCCCAAGTTATCTTTCTGAATGATTTCTCTCCTCTTTTTCCCCTACCTACTTGGAGTGCAAATACTGGACAAGCAGAAAAATTTGTTGGTCTAATGAGATATTTTTAGCTATCATGGTGCTTCAGCTGTAGCATTTAGAAAAAAAAATAAATTGATGGCTGATTTTAGGTGAGGTGACACAGGATTTCTTTGTGAAGGTCAAGAAGTTAAAATTTTGACAGGGATGGTGATGAAATAATTTAACGTCTCAGCTGTGTGGGTGCAGATGGTCATCCACATGGGGGATATTTTTCCAGCAGGTTGTTGAGTCAACAATGTTGGCTGCCTGCAGTTTGGCAGTTATCCATTAATATGTAAAACAAAATTTTGGACTATGCAAAAATTGGGTGTTGAAGTCCATTTAATGTTGTGCCAAGTTTGCTTCAGTACCTCGTGGTCTTGGATGACAGGAGGACTAAGAAATGGAATTTTATCATTGGCAAACTGACTGACAATAGATTGGCAACTACATTTTTGGGGAGACCTTGTTGTTTCCACAGAGGTGGGATGGGAATTATTGGGGCGTTTGGGTTGGGTTGTTTTTTTTTTAGCAAGGCACACGAAGAATTGAGAATGACATGCATAATTGCTTCTGGCGTTAATTATGTTTGTTACTGTTAAGTTCCATGTAGAAATTTGTATAACTGAAGTTAATTTTGTTCCTGTTCTTGAGCTGCAGTTTTGTACATTGTTCTCGTATTTAAAACAGTACCAGTATTTAAGATCCACAACCTCTGATCAACACAGTTCAGTCAATTGCTAGTGTTAATGTAGCAGGGAAACAGAGTAACAAGACCAGGCAATAGAAGAGAAAATACTTCAGGTAATAAGGAAAGCTATTTTGGCAGTGAGAGTCTGGTGGTTTAACAGAGAAATACGTCTTCACAAGTAAAGCAGGATTTTGGTGGGGCCAAATCAGAGTTAGTCAGGGTCAAGCATTTTATGTGATTTGAAAAGACTTAAGTCCAAATAACAGTGTTTTGAGAAGGACAGCCTCCTCAGTGACTGCCGTTTCCTCGATGAGCCCGTACCCCAAGCTGCTGCCAAACAGGGGCTCAGATAACAGACACAATTAATGTCAGGGGCAGAACTCATCTGTTATCTCTCCATATCCTAAATACTTTGCTTGTCATCACCTGCCTTGTGTTCAGCAGCCACTTCTAGGTGACTCTTCTGTGCGTATTTAAGAATTGCTTTTTGGCAAAAGCTACCTCTCCTTTCCCTCAACCCTCATTTTATACAGAGGGCTTTTAAACATTGAATTCTAGATCTCTGTGCAGCACACAGAGAAACAAGGACCTTGAAGTTGTGCACTGAAACACACAGTTTGTACGCCTACAGTTCTTCTATTGACTATATCCTTTTGGTAGCTGACCTCTAAGGTGAAACTGGTCTCTACCCCAGTGTAGGAACCAAGAAAGATTAAAATCAGAGGATCCAGTCTTGTAGCTATGAGGACTTCCAGGTGTTAGGAAGAAAAGAAGAAAGAATCAGTGGTAGAAAAGAGCAGCAGCATATCAAAGAGAATGTGCTCTTTGATAGTATGTGTTAACAGATTCTGGCTGAAATTAGTTGAATTTAACCTTTTGGGACAGCATACATTCAATTTTGATGCTAAAACTTTCTAAGGATGGTTAGAATCTAGACGTGAATTATTCTGGAGAATTTTAATCTATTTTTTTCTGTTGATTCATTAAGGAAATATCCTCTAACTCCTGTTAAAAATTAAAAATTTTTGGTTATAGAGACAACTAAAAACCCACAAACCCAGCAACATTTCCAAGTTTTCTGAGATCAGGGTCTGAATACAGAATAGCTGGCAGAACCAGAACCTGGAAAAAATGAAAATTATCTTGATAAGAATAGGGAATAGCCTGATAAAATCTCTTCCACTGAGAAAAGGATATACAGAATCCTCCATTTTCTCTTTAAATTGATAAGACACAGTGAAAAAAAATGGGAATCAGTAATTAAAGTGAGAAAGAAAAAAAGGGATTGAAAAAAGCTGGTTAAAATTGAGGCTATAAAACGAATCTGACAAAACTGGAACTGGGTAGGACAAGGACAGTTGGGAAGGTTACCCTATAAAGGGACTAAAGAAAAGAACTGAGAATGCACTGGGGGGGAAAGATGGCAGGACTTGGTGTACTTTTCTTAGTATGTATTGCTCCAGTGAAAACAAAAAATGTGAGACAGCAAAATATATTTTCATCACTGGTTTCTAGCTGCTGGAAAGCAAGTGCTATATAGTAGAGTGAAAGCTGAAATCAGCTAAACCTGAAACCCAGTAGAAATTCTAAAAAGCTCTGGAAACTCTCAGGGAAGAAAGTTGTTCTAATAGATTTGGAATCTGAATGTTTTGATCTAAAAAAGGAAAATCACAGCAAACTGTTTGCAGCACAACTATGGTATGAATTTAGTTTTAGATAAAGGCATCAATCTATTTATTCCACCATACTTCCGTTGCTTTTGTTGAGACAGTATTTAGAATTTGATTCTTAAACTTTGTTATAGTGTTTGTACCTCTTTAAATGGAAATACTGTTGTGGAAACTACTCAACTATTCTGTCCTCTTTAGAAGCACATAGATTAGACTAGACAAAAGTGATTAAAATGAAGCAAATAACAACATGTCAATAAAATATTACTAGAATGCTTAAAGATGCTTGGTTTTGTACCCCATTGTGTGCCCAAGCCCACTGTTTTCTCTCCTAGGCTTTGGATTTCTGTATTCATGAGCACCACATTTTTTCCCTAACTGCCTGTAGTTTCTGATGCTTTGCTACCTTTGGGTCACTGTGCAGCATGCTTACAAACCTCCCATCTCTGTGTCATTGGTAAATTTGATCACACTTGAAAGTATAGTGAACAAACACCTGACAAAAGAAGAGACTCATTAACAGCCTTCATTTCCTAGGCAGCAACCCAAGCAAGCACAGGCATACATGAGAGTTCTGGCAGGAATACAAAGGAACTGTGCTTGAAGACTGACAATTAAAACTTTCTTAGGAAGCAGGACCGCCTCCTTGTTTCTGCTGTGCACTGGGAGAGTGAAAACAACTCCCTGAACCACCTGTGGTTACTCCTCACAGACAGTCTAGGGAGCACAGTTTGAAAACACCTGCCAAGTGTCGGTCTCTGAGCAGGAGTCTCACACACTTGGCAGGCTTCTTGTTCATTGCAGTACTCAGCATCCAGCCAAACTTTGCTGAAATTATTTACATTGACCCCTTGGAATGGACTTAACGTGAGGACAAGAAGATGAAGATGTTACTTTTCAAAGAGCTTTCTTTGGCATCTTTACGTGAGATCTATTATTAAGGCTCACTGGACTTTACACCTTTGTGTTGGATTACAGAAGAAATTTTTATTCTCATCTCCAAGGAAGAGAGAGAAATAACTGGCTTTCTCTGATTCAAATGGTGGATCCATACCTCTGGAGACCAACAAATGACCAGTTGTCTTCTGGACGGAGGTGCTGCTGTTACATGCTGGTAGCTGTCCCCAGCTGGTATGGCAGCCCCAGCGTGAATTGGAGGTTATGTCTGGTGTGCTACTTCTGCCTGTGCAGGCCATAGGATAGATGAGAGGTATGCTGCCTCAACTCAGGCACAGCAGATGTTCTTATGAGTGCAGCCAACAGGCTAGTCCAGCTCCAGGTCACCAACCCATTCCTCACCCATATCTATCAAGAGCTGCACTATTGTCTTTGTGGTGTGCCATGTACACAAGAATATTTAACCCTTTTTTAACCACTTTCCTTTTCTCCTCCAAAATCCCAGACATTCTGCTGCTGCAGTGGTGGCACCACATATATTGTTAATTCATTACCATGACTTCTGCAAACAGTGGGAGAACCACTGGTGAGATGGTGAGACTGTGGCAGGACGACAGGAATAAATGACATTAAATTCACATTGGACAGCTCTGAGGATTCAGGGTTAAAATTGTCAATGCTGATTCATGAGATGAAGGACTATTACAGCTACACAGAGAAATTGTAATTGATTGGTCTTTCCACTTAGGGTTTTTACTTTTTTTCTTAATATGATGATTGTCAAGTACTCAAAAGTTAGAAAATCCAATGTTATGGTTATCTAATATTAATATCCTGGATAGGTGCATTGTGATACTGTCAAGTAGTCATATATTTTTACTGATTCCAAAAAAAAGTATATATCTTTCATTGCACAGAATGGATGATGTCTTCAAAGCCAATTAGAATTATACAGTGAATACAGTTGTTTGGGGGATTTGTACTTTATTTCTCTTAGAATATGCAAGGTGAGCATAGAAACTATGTAGATTCTGCAGCAGAAGGACATGTGAATTTGGGGGGATTTGGACAGGCTGGATAGATAGGCCAAGACCAATGGTATCAGGTTCAACAAGACAAAGTGCTGGATCCTATGCTTGGTCACGATAACTCCATGGAGCACTATAGGCTGAGGGAAGAGTGATTGGGAAGTGGCCCAGCAGAAAAAGGACCTGGGGGTTCTGGTCCACAGCCGTCTGAACACGAGCCAGCAGTGTGTCCAGGTGGCCAAGAAGGCCAATGGCATCCTGGCCTATATCAGGAACAGTGTGGCTTGCAGGGCTAGAGAAGAGATTACCCTGCTGTACCTGGCACTGGTGAGGCTGCACTTCAAGTACTGTGTCCAGTTCTGGGCCCTTCAATTCAGAAAAGACACCGCGGCGCTGCAACAGGTCCACAGATAGGCAATGAAGCTGGTGAAGGGTCTGGAGAACAAGGCCTGTGAGAAGCAGCTGAGGGAGCTGGGGTCATTAAATCTGAAGAACAGGATGCTCGGGGTGACCTTATTGTTGTCTACAACTCCCTGAAAGGAGGTTGCAGCCAGGTGGGGATTGGTCTCTTCTCACAGGTAATTAGCACCACGACGAGAGGACAAGGTGTGCCAGGGAAGGTTTAGATTGGGTATTAGGAGGAATTTCTTCACAGAAAGGGTAATTAGACATTGGAATGAAGTGCCCAGAGAGGAGGTAGAGTCACCACTCCTGGAGGTATTTAAGGAAAGACAAGACGTGACCCTTAGTGCAATGGTCTGGCTGACATGGTGGTATTGGGTCATAGGTTGGACTTGATGATCCCAGAGGTCTTTTCCAACCTAATTGATTCTGTGATTCTGTGATTCCGTGAATGTCAGACTCCAGAGATCAGTTCTATTATTTCTCCTTCTACTGTTTGCCACAGCTCTTTCATAGAATCATAGAATCATTTATGTTGGAGAAGACTGCTTAGGTCATCGAAACCAACCATTAACCCAGCACTGCAAAGTTCACCATTAAATCATGTCCTGAAGTGCCACATCTGCATGTTTTCTAAATACCTTCAGGGATGGTGACTCCTTCATTTCCCTGGACAACCTGTTCCAATGTTTTGCAATCCTTTTAGTGAAGAAATTTTTCTTAATATCCAATCTAAACCTCCCTTGGCAGAACTTGAGGCCATTTCCTCTTGTCCTATCACTCAACACTTAGGAAAAGAGACTTCTCCTTCCCACCTTGCTACAACCTCCTTTCAGGTAGTTGTATGTGACATTGCACAGTGACTTAGTCTGATCATCTTGGAAGTTAGCTGCTGCTGTGTATTTCTTGCAATTAAGCTGTAGTCAGACTCAGAAGAGATAAAAGTGCATCCAATGCCTGTAGGAGAGACATTTAAGGCTGATACAATGATACCCAGTTGATTTAAAAATTAGGGAGATTCAGAAATATTTTAAGATTAGGAAAGATGGGGTTGTATTTTAATTTCCCTTTTTTGCTCTTGTAGTTGTGTTATTATTACTACTTCCTAATTGACCTAGAAAATTTTTTAAAAAGAGGAGAGAAAAAAACCCATACTTGTGGGAATAATTGTTTTGATTAAAGATAACTTACGTTATAATTTTTAGTTTTATTAATATTTTCTTTGCATACTTAGTGGATGAAAAGGGAGATAAAAGAATAACATTACCTGCACAGCTTCTATAAGAAAAATTTGTAGAAGTATGAAGTATTTACAAATAGAGATGTAATTTTTTATTTTTTTTTTTTATTTATTTTTTTGTTTCGTTTTGTTTTTGGTTTTGTTTTTTTTTTTTAGCCTGCATATTGGACACATTTGCCTTTTTTATCTCTCATCTGAAACTTGTATCTGTAGGGATGAGGGACTGGATACATACATATCTACATTTCAGTTTGGATCATAAGTGAATTTTGCAGGAAATGTGGACAATTAGGAGAGTTGCACACTGTGAAATGCAGTCAGTGTGTTTCCTTTAAAACTGTTTTCCTTTCAAACAAAACTAAACTGGAAGAAGTGCCCCTCTGTGTTCACACCACCAATAGCTGTTGGATCCTTGGGACCAGACTAAAGCTAAGACAAAATAACTCTCCCTAAAATGAATGCAGTATGAAGGTCAGGTTGTCAGGAGAAACTCTTTCACTGTGCAGTCTGCCCCTGCAGAGCTGCCCTGATTGTTGATGTAGACATGGTCACTGTCTGCTGG
>NW_021939256.1:5179564-5377064 GCF_001715985.3 Manacus vitellinus
GGATTTTCATACACCACATGCAGGAAAAAAATTTCAAAGACCTTTGCTCCCAAGTCAAATACACATTTTGTGATCCATGAAAACCTTTCCCTCATGGACAAGTAGTAAGTACATTACTGTGCACAGTCAGATTCTTGAATGTGTTTAGAAGAGGTTGGAATCATCAGAGAAAATACATTTCTTGGGGCATGAAAAATATGCATACATATCTATGTATATAATCTTCATATAAGTATATGATGTAAACAGATATGAGTAGAACATAAGAGTAATGTTAATGAGTTCTTCCTTCTGCCAATTTGTTCAACTTATGCTCTACTGAATTTCTAGCTATATAGCTGTGATAATAGTATAACTTCCATATTGTATATTCAAACCAAGTGAGGCATTCTGAATGAGGAAGACAGGAAAATGATGCAAACATATTTTTAACTCTTAAAAACAAAGGCATAATTTCTCTTCATCTTCTATAGCTAGCATAGTGTCACTTTATCTTTGAAAAAATAATTATTTTTCAGGAAGGAAGTTGTTCCTACTAAGTTTATGTGTGTGTGTGTGAAGATATAGAGGAAAAAAACACATAGTGACTTTTGGTTACTTAAGTTAGTTTCATAATTTAGCCAAGAGTGAAATTAAGGATGTAATGCAAAATATATATATATATATATATGTGTGTGTGTATATATATATATAATATATATATATATAATGTTTACAAGTTAATGTAAAACACTGATTTTATTGACTTTTCCTCATGTACTCTTTAATTTAGACAATATGAGCAGAATCAGAATGCAGCTATTCATGTCCTGTTGGCATACAAATATAAAAATTCTTTCCTGAAGCCCTGGCAACAGAGACAAAAGAATACAAAATGATAAACACTGTTTCCATTAACTTTTGGATGTGACAATAAATTTGCCCTAACATCACTTTCTAATCCACCTCTTCTGGAAGATAATGTTCTGGTCTCACATGTAAGATGCTGCTGTCACAGATGGTCTGTATAACTTTGAAGGTGGGGCTTTATCCTCTGCACTGTATCAAAACAGGATGCTTATTTAATGACTAAGCAAAGGGTTTTGAAGACTAGCTTTAGACTATTTCCTCTGAAAATCTTGGGCTGAATCCTGTCAGAAGGAAGAAAGGAACCTGAAAGGCAGACTCTGGACCTCTTGGCTTCTGGACCTCAACTCATGCACAGGGTGAGAATAATATGTACAGTAACAAAAAAAACCCTGTGATCTTTAACATCTGTTCCAATTTAATCAAGGTGCTTTTTTTTAGCTCATTGCATCCATCTCAAACCTTTCATTGTCTAGTTTACTATGTCTTCTACAGAGAGGTGCTATGTTGCTACAGATTCCTTGAATGGAGTTTCAGATTGTCTACACTTATCAGACTCATGGGGAGGTCTTGTTCCTTCAAATTATCTAAGTTCTGAGCACATTCTTTGATACCTATTCTTTTCTAATAGTCAAGCAACAGTAAGGCATCTGCTTATGAGTTGCAATATCTCAAGAATGCCTCAACACTTTTCCTTCTGACCTACTTCAATGTTTAGTAACAATTTTCTCATACAACAAAGAGTTTGCCTGATTCCAACTGTGGGCAATTGATTTTTGTACCAATCAAGGTCTTAAAAATATTTCTTTGCTTCTTCATGAAGGTACAATAATCTAATCAAGCCTCCTCTCAGATAATTTTTGACTGAGATTTGCAAGCCTCTCACTGAAATATCTTTCATTATTTCTGTGTCCCTTTTGTTTCTTTGATAATCTGTCACAGAATTAGAGCATGGTTGAGGTTGGAAACGACTTCTGGAGGTCATCTGGTCTAACTTCCCTGCTCAAATAGGGCCACCTACAGTCAGTTGTCAAGGACCATACTCAGCCAGCCTTTGAATACCTCCAAGAATGGAGATTGCATAACCTCTCAGGGCCACCCAGGCTAGTACTTGATCATCCTCACAGTGAAAAAGGCTTTTCCATAAGTGCTGACATCATCCCTTCTGTTTCAATTTGTGTCCATTGCCTTTTGTTCTTTCACTGGGTCAGCTATCAGGTCCCATTACAAATAGAAACTGTAGACTTGTTTATAATGTCTCCATATACAATTGTTCTATTTTCAGCCTGGACAAAATTTTTTCACAGTATCAGTGAGGGTGTGGAGCCCAGAGCAGTGTGGGTGTCTTTAGCTTGTAATTCTATACCACCCATGTCATTGCCAGGAGTGGAAGTAAGGGACTCTCGCCTCTGAGAAGAGAGGTGTGGCTTCATGTTGAGGAAAACATGGTGGGTGGGGGAAACCTGACCTCCATTTTTCATTGCCACACATGAATATTTTGCACATAAAACACTCTCTCTGTACACTTTTACTGTAAATATTGTTGCTGTTGCTGTTCATTTTACTTATCTCATTGCTGTTTCTAGGAAATTGTTTTTATCTCAACCCATGATCACTACCTTTTGTCTCTCTCACTGGAGCTGGGAGGGGAGCAGTTCGTGGTTTTCTTTTTAGTGGGAGTACTAAATTGTGTAATACCATTCCTAAACCACAACAACAATGCATTACAGGAAAAAAAGTGGAAAAAAAGTCACAAAAAAGTCACTTCTAGTTTTGCTCAGTACTCCATGGTATCTACAGCCTGGAGTCATCCCAACTGTCCCTGTCTATGAATCTGATACTGGGGGCTCATCTTCATTTGGTTATTTGTTGTAGTGTCTTAGATCCTTGAAATAATTTTTTCCCCCATTTTTACCAACATAGTAGACTTTTTCTCTTCTTTTCTTTTTTTTGTGCTTCTTGGTAGATCAGTGGGTCAGAATACTGTTGGTAACATGAAAAATTGCTTCACTTCTTTTTCACTTCAAATGAAAACATTTCATCCACATTCCAGATTTACTGGTGGTTTGGTCTCACGTTATTCATATTATGCTTAAGAAAACCTGTGCTTGCGTGAAGGAAATATGCTAATGGTTCCTTAAATGCACAACTCTTTCAGTAATGGTCACCAAGTTTACAAAAATGTCTTCTCTTACAGTGGGCTGGTCATATGCTAAGTATGACATTCTTGGAATTGCTTCTACTCTGTCATCACAACCTAAGCTGATCCCTTAGCTGGGATGTGCTAAGACTCTGAATGGGCTTGAGTTTTCTGCCTTCAGTGAGCACCACAACCTGGGCAATTCTTATGATAGGCAGGTCCAATTTGGCGACACAGGTCAAACTTATGCTAACTTTACAACAAATATATATAAAGATGCAGTGCTGCAGACTGGTGAAATAACGTGAATTTTGAATTTTATAAGTGGTTTCCAAATGGTACAGTTTCCTTCAGAAAGAAGTTAGTTCCCAGAGGATTTGAGCGCTCAGAAAATCACAATATGATGTTTTTCTTTTCTTTCTGTGTATCAATACATGGCCAATATGAAACCTACTCCCAGTGAGGGAAACTACTAGACAGTAAGGTTAGAGTGCACCCCAAATACACAATGTAGTTATATTAAAATTGTTTTAATAACTTTGGCCTTCGTGCATTTTGATTATTTGCTTGATAGTGCAATAGTGAGTTTGATATTTATTTATACACTGGACATGAGCATACAGGGGAAAAAAACCCCAACAAACCCTATGCACTAAATCCACAGGATTTAAAGTAAGGAAAATAATCCAAAGTAAGAGCATCAGCTAGTGCTTTCACTTCAGACTCAGATCATACTCTTGTATTTGACATTATAGAAATTTGAGATTGATGTTACATGCCACATGTGCTACAATAAGAGCAATTGATAGAGATAAGGATGGCAGTCTTAGCTACATATTTCCATTATTTTGTGGGTTAGAAATAGGCAGACCTCTAAATGCCTGCTTTTTGTTTGGACTGGAGACCAAAGTACTGACAAGCATACGTGTGTATGCACAAACACACACACGATTTCTCACATACTTATGTTAGTACTAAGATTTGTTCAATAAAGCATGCCCAACTAGAATCTGCAAACCAACCTTGACTATATCCAAATATTTTGACCTAAAATATTTGAAAATGACTGCCCAGATTTGAGGAGATTTATGAGTTATGATGTTATTGCACTAATTGTCTTTAAAAATTTTGCTTTTGATGATATTTTCGCAGTTAAAGGTTTTCTGTTGTGGTGTTTTGGTGTTGGTTTTCTTTGTTGTTGTTGTGGTGTTGTTTTGCTTTGTTATTTTTCCCATTGTCTTCTGTTTTAATCTGGATGAAAGAACATTTTCTCTAATTCATGGAGTCTCCTGTAATCTGCTAGTCATTAATGCAACAAAATTCTCTAGGCTGACAATTTTGTTGAGACCCAATGACTGACAGCATTCTGCGTCAAAATACTTTACTGAACTCCATTGTGAAGATTAGGGGTATGGTGGTGGTTTTTCACAAGCAAAAATCATATATGTGTATCAGAAATAAGAGGATTTAACTCTTTGTTTTTTATGTGGACCCTGACCTTTAGGCACTCCAACCCTTAATAGCTCTGAAAACAACTTTATTATTATACTTTTTGTATAAGCAGTACAGCAGAAATCTACATGAGCATTTAAACACTGAACTTCTGCTAATACTGATGAAAATAAGACTACTAAAAGACTGTGATGCTGCCCTTATGGAATGACAGTAAGAATCCCCAGGCAAAGAGCAGTTGCCCTGGAGACATACCTAAATCCTTATATCATAAATCAATCCAATTGCAAACAATCTGTCTTCACATGTTGGTTATTAATTCTTTTTTTAATTTTTTTTAAATTTTTTTTTTAAATCAGAGAAGAGAGGCAGTCTGGAGAAATGTCTTTCATAAAAAAATCTTAACTGTATTTTATTTATTCCCGAGGTGGTCCTTTTAATTGGTAGTAGTCCAGGAAGTCTGAGAATGTTTTCAGAAAGGTTATCAAATAAGAACCTCTATGAATTTAATTCATACTCCACACAAGCCTTGAGAGAAATCCACTATGTTAGTGGAGAGTGAATAATTAACACTAGGTTTTTTTGGTGTGCAACTGAATCAGACTAACTCTTCTAGTCAGTCTGTGCTGGATGAAGCTGTTATAGTAAACTCATTACCAATATAGTGAATGCTGTAATGACACATTCAGAACCTGGTGAAAGCATCACGAAGCCAAGAAGCTGCTGGGAAAAGGGAATGGTAAGAGAAGAGGGAAGACTGACACACTTCCCAGAAGGCTGCATATCAGTGTCATCCCTCCTGATTCACATGGACTTTTTAGATCCTCAGAGCTGGATGGCATATCTTTCATCTCAAAGAACAGTCCTTGAAAGTCTTGAGAATGTTAATTCATAAACTGCTTGCTGTTTTAATGGTAAGCTTGTTTTTTATTGAGGTTGAAAACTTCTATTCAACTAGAAGTCTAAAAGTGCTTGGTGAACGTGTAGGAGACAAAACCCCTGAGCAAAGGCTAAAATACTCTGCATCATAAACACCATCCTCAGCATGATTTCATTCTTACTGTCTGCATTGGGATCAACCATTAGTCTTCCATAAAAAATCCTAATTGTCTTTTCTCCATTCTTGGTAAGACTGGGAAGAGGTAAGAATAATCTGATATATCAGAGGGATTTAGAGAAGACATAAATTTTCTTTTTATATTTTAAGAGAATAAAAGTATCAGAATAGAAAGTTCTTAAAAAGATCTGGTACTTGAAGACAGAATCTTATGAAGTAGTATCTGTAAAATACTTTGCAGACATAATGAAACTGTTGCAATCTCAAAATACCAGTTTTCAGAACTTGCTTCTCTTGAAAACATCTTCTTGAGCCTGGAAAAACATTAAAGTTAAAAAATTGTCTAGACAAATATCTCTTTCAAAGAACTTTTCTTGATACTTCTTGCTATTTATCTGGGGGTAAGACATGTATTCTGAACAAAAGAAAGTGAACATTTTCATTTGTGCCATTTCATATTGTTTTTATTCTACAGTGATGACTTACCTTGCATGCATGTGCAAGTAAAGCACAACACATAGTATAGCTGTAGTGTTCCATTACCTGTGCAGCCCAGGGGAACAGGCTTCACCACAAAATATAGGTGGAATGACGCAACAGTCCAGATGCTTTCCACAGCAAACACAGTAGACTTTCTTTGACAGATCACCTCACAAAGTGAGGTCTGCAGCAGCAATGAAGCACAGTGTACCCTAGCTGGTAGCACATTGCTCATTGAGCAGCATGGCATAACCTGAGGGCACAAGCTGTATTCACTGTGCAAGGAAAGAGTGACCTCACTGAGGACATGGCAAGCTACTGCTTCTACCGTAGAACTTGGATGGTAAAGCCTGGACAGCTGTAGCTGTGCAAAATAGCATGAAAAGGACGGAATCACAGCAACTGCATGGTATGGTTTGACGTACTGATGATTTGACTACCCAGCACTGCAGCCATTTCTTGCCATAACGCAGCAATGGCTGCATAATGTAGCACAACATGGCTGTGACTGAGCTTCATGGCAGTGCAGACGTTCCACTTTGCTTTGTTAGTTTGCTTTGCTTTTTTGTACGCTTATTATTATTTCTCTTTCATGCATTTTTTCATTGACAACTTGCTTCACTGATTCCACTTAGCCAGTACGCATCCATTATAGATAGAAAAACAAAAGGGAAATGTTCTTATTTAGAAAAAGAAGCCTGTAGTTAGCATGCTGAAGAGCGATTCCATATTCATTTCATCATTCAACAGCTTCATCACTTGCTCTCTAAGTAGCAATGCCACATCCCATTCGCAAAAGAAGAGCAAAGATAGCCTTCTGTTTTATTTCCCCAAGCTGTTATTTGAAGACCTGTGGCACTGTACTCAGAAGTTTTACTTGAAGGTTTTGGATTTACTTTTGTTGTGTTTTCAACAATTGTTCCTTTTTTGTTTGTTTTGTTTTGTTGGCTTGTTTTTGTGGTTTGGATTTTTTTTGTCTCTAAGGTTGAAGAACAATTTGGTGATATTTATCAGAAATTTTGCTGAAAGCCTTAGTGTCCCTGAGTTAGCACACTGACACACATTTATGCAAAGGAGGAAAATTGAATTATTTGATTTTTTGAGTATAAACTAGATTATCACCAGTTTAGACTGGATGCACAATAGGAGAACACTATGTATTTTAATAACATAAATCAAGCAAATCACTTCTGTATTAGTCTTGCTATTTACCAATACTACAAGTAAAATCTTAATTTAATCCCCATGCTGGTGAATACTATTTTATTATATGTGCAGACTGAAGGAGAAAAACTAGCAAATCCCAAAATTAAAGTATTATTGGTTTGCAATCTGAGATTTCCATGAGCACCACATGACTCAGAGATGTATAACTGCACATTTGCACTTTTCCTTTTATAGCCAGTGCCATTGGATAATCAGTCAATGGATAAGAAACAGTATTACTCCTCAGCACTTGCACAGTGTTTAGTGTCACCTTGAGCATTGTAACTACACCAAAGAGAAAGCTACCAATGCTTGTATTAAATATTATGCCATGTATTTCATGGGTAAAAGGACCAAGTATCACTTGCAGTTTTGTATTTTTATTCTGTTGGTCATAGTACATATAGAATTCATCATAGGACAAAATACTGCTTATTTTTATTCTTGTAACCCTCATAGCCAGCAGTATGCCTTGTCCCCATTTTATAGACAGAGAATATGCCGTTGGAAGTCTGACTCAGAGTTGGGAAACAGACACAGAGTCACTCCCAAATTAGGGCTTGAAAGAGTTCAAAAGGCATTTTGATTTGGCATACAGTAGGAACAAGAGTACATTGAGCCACTTTCATCATGAAAACCTTTTCTTACAAAGGGGATCTGGTGAGTGTGGGTTCACGTTTTATTCCAGGACTTACTATAGTTCCTGGTGTCCACACAGAATAAAAATTGGAAAGTTGTAGTGTCCCTCATCTCATAGAGACAGACTGTATGACACAAGGTAAGTAATACGGTTTCTACTATACAGATGTTAAAGAAAATACTAATAAAGTCTTTGGTAGAGTACCTATAAACTGAAAAATATTTGTATTACAGAAGGTGAGGGTAGGAGGTACACCCCAAAGAAGGACAACCTACTAATCATCTTACAAGCTTTTATTTTTCACTTTAATAAAGAACATAATTTCTAGCACTATCTGTGAAGTGTTTTCATAAGTATTGTTATGTTTTCAAAATTTGTGGGAAAAAAATAAACCTATTCAATATTTCTTCAGCTACAGAACATAGACCACAGGACTTTTCCTCTTTTCTGAATCTATAGCAACTGCTTAGACAATTTTGCTACCTAATAAGTACAAAATAAACCACCTGTGCATGAGATACACTGAAAGCAAATAAATTAATTTTAGTACAAGCAAATGAATGACTGTAGTTCGGAGCAAAATCTGTTTTGATCAGAATGATTCCACTGCTCTGTGCTTGCCAACGGTGCTGCCATGCACTTGGGTTCCCTGGAATGAGGCCATCAATTTCAGCAGTGTAGAATGAAAAGCTCAAGCAAAAAGTGTAAATAAGCATACTGTGCTTTTGAAGAGGTGATCCAAAAAGCCTGGTAAATGGAAAATAGTTGTTATTATGTACTTGTTGTAGATAAAGCAATATATATTACAATGTCCTAGAGAGTTAACCCATGTGTGAAACCAGGAAGTGAAACTGCTTACAGATAAAAGATTCTTTTCTAAACCCTGTGAAGTTCTGCACTTGCATTTTTGTGTGTTCCTGCATTTATCCACACAAGCATCCAGCAGGAATGACTTCTGAGTAATCTTGAACCACTCTTGTGCAGCTACGGAACTAGGTCCTATAACTTTGATTCTGGAAGCTGACATAAAGGATGGTCTATACATGGACAAAGCAATAGTATCTGGAACAAAGTTCTCCAGAGACATAAGAATTCACTTTTATTGACTAATTTCAATAGGGTCTGCATGTTATCCCAAGTTTATTGTGGAGGGTGATGGGATTCAAAAAAACAGAGATCAGTAATGAAACTACATATTAATTTGGATGACATCATCATATAAGGGAACTGAAGGAAAATAAAATGAAATAAAAGGAAATATTTTACTTATGTACTTTAAGCCAGATATTTACACTGGCTTATCCATTATCACATTCACTATTGTATTTATTTTGCATCGATTATTCATAATGATTGGCTATGAATGTATTCCTGGTTAGATTTTGTGAGTGGTTAATCCCCTACAATTCTTGCTTATCCATACTTTTTTTTTTTTTGGAGCATAACGATAATACTCATTTTGAAATAAGAAACAGGTAGAGGACTTGAGCTTTAGAATGCCTCAAGAAAATAAAATATCTTTGAATGAAACTATACGAATACATATAATCAATTTCACTTACTTTGGAAAGTGCTCTTTGCATTTCTAGCAAAAATATAATCTTTGATATTTCAGACCAAAATAATAATTTCATCAGTTTTGTTGTGAGAGTGATAAAATGGAGTCTTCATTTTTATATTTGTGATATTTTTTGGATCTAGAGTTGAATAGCAAAAATTATCATTAGAGAATGGTATAATCAAAAGAAACCAAAAGCTAAGACTGAAATGACAGTGATAAAGGGTATCAAAAGATATCAAAAGTAAACATTTATACAACTCTCACAAACTGACAAAAGGCCTTTTTTAATGCTGGATTGGCTCTCTATCTTTCAAACATCTATCTACATATTTAGCCAGAATCACTAGTATACTAACCATCATTCTAGGGGTGGAAGAAGTTATGCTGTAAAACAAGATAGAGTGAGTCAGAGAATATACAAATTATTTCTGATTCCTCAGAAAACAGCCTTTCATAGCACTACTGGCAAGAAACTTACCTCATTAAACAACACATAACTTAGAATGCTTTAAGAATTTTCAGTAGTTTCTCATCTAAAATAATAGATTTACAATCAGTTTATGACCTTTCTAGCTTTCACATCCTCTGTTTGTCTTCCTTGTGTTCTGTTAAACAAGAAAAGTGTTGTGACCCATAATTGCAGGCAGATTCACAGCAGGTTTTGAGGAGCTTTTTTTACCACGGTGTCCGAGCTGTCTCCATCTGCTGCTGTCTTGTGTGCTCCCCACAGGGGGACCTGGCTAATTTTTCAGTCAATTAGCAGAAGGGTTGCTTTTGTTCTCAAAGTGCACCCCCATGGGCTCCTCTTACACCCAGGACACACTATTCAGATGTTGGGAGTTTTCAAAAAGCATATCATGTTATTTTTTTTCTACTGACCTTTGTGACATTGTTGAGCGAATGCTGTCTCTTGTAATCATAGACACATTAAACTGTGTAGGCTAACTTTGGAATGTTTTTAATATGAATATTAATAATACATGTAGCAATGGTTTTTCTTAAATGATTTCTGAAATCTTGTATCAAAGCCTAGACTTACTTTTTCATTCTGGAGGAGTCAGTTGACATACTAATATTTCATCATGACCATTATTTACTGTATATTTTACTGTTTTAATGGGGAAAAAAAGTTTCTTGGCAATTGCTTTTACTACTTACCCTCTAGCGAGGAACATTTAAATGCCGAAAAGAAACTTCAGGTTATGAACGCAATTCCAATTTCAGTGAAAAGTGCTTATATATATCAAATGAATAAAAGAGCTTGAAATCATAGATTTAATTGTGCACATGTATGTTTATACCTTTGCATAGCTAGCAGAGGGGTAATGCAAACATTATATAGTGTTTGAATAATAACCTGATAGTCAGGCTCCTTGTGTATTCTTTGTGTTGCTTTCTATGAATTTTAATCAGGATTTGGCTAATATGCACTCCTTGCAAGACAGAAAATGCTGTTATTTCAGTATAACAAAATATTACTTGATTTCTGGAAAAAAAGTCAATGTTTTCTTCTGAAAGAATACAGTTGAGCTAACAGAAAGCAATATGCTTTAAGCCTCCAATTTATGCACATTCCATTTGGAGTGCTATCTTGCCGAGGAGTCTCTGAGCCTAATCGGCTTCAAGAAATTTTGAACATCAGTTTACATATAATATTCTCCATGTGCTGTAGCAACCATTGTATACTGTGGGAGAATATAGAATCCTTCTTTTTAATTTCACTGTCATATATTTTATTTGTGATTTCTGCCTTGGATACAAATACAGATCATTGAGGGTATTTTTTCTTCACCTTAGCTCTACGATCATGCTGCTACTTTTTACGGCAGGATATCAAGTGAGTTCGTTTTCCTGTAACCTTTCATCTGCCCAGCCTCTTGGCTATATCTTTCTATAGTTAATAAATATACTTTTTCTCAGTGTTAAGCAATAAAATATTCACTGGGTCTGAGCTGGGGTTAACAGATTTCTGAAAATTTTATTGCGTGACAGCCTGTCCTGAATAATCCCCTCAGCTGTCTCATGTTCTGGGGCAGAAATGATCTTATGTGTCACTCTAATAGTCTAGAATTACACTTGTATCACTGTCACCAGCATATGGGGCTGTGTATACCCCTAGGCCCAGCTCCCTCTCTTTCACGGCATTTAAAATGATAACATTTGGCAAAGCCAGTTTTGACAGAAAGTGAACTCTCCTTTCCGCGCCGGTGACAAAGCCAGCCACCGGAGGCCTGACACTGAGCAGCCAGTCATCATACTCTTTGCTGGGTAATGATCGCGGGTTTCCCTCCTCTTAATAACCTCCTCGCTGCAAGGGGAGGCTGGAGTGCAAGTCTTCACTTAATTATACAGTCTTCGTCTTAAGTGCTTTATTCATGTGAGGCCTTCAGCTGTTCAGGCGTTATCGTAGCTTTTCTTTTTTTCCATGCTGCCAAAATGTACTGACTGCTGGGCAGGCAATGGGACAGGGAAGGACTTTGGGAAAATAACAGGCAGGAAAACAAACTGGCTTCTGTATGCTCAAAAGCAAAACAATTTTAGGAACTGATCTTTATGTTATCATAATAATTCTCTGAATGTATCGCCTGCTAATGGCAGCTGCTAAAGGCGGTGTACAGTCTGAAGGAAGAAAAAAAAGAGAAAGATTCAGAATGAAAAAATAGAAAGGTAAGGGGGAAAAAAAAGAATTACTCTAGAAAAGCAAGGGCAGGCCCTGAAAGGTCATTTTTAAATACAAGCAAAATAAAGTGTGGCAACTCAGGAACTTAGTGCTTAGGTGGACCCTTTAGGTAGGGTTGCTAAACTAACCAGTAGACATTTATGAAATGCAGAAGGTTGTACCAGTTCCTGGAAGCCTAAGGAGGACATAAGACATTATTTACTGTTGCCACTATAGAAACTGTATTCATATTTCACACCCCCAATTTTGGTTTAGAGTTTGAATTTGGAGAATATTCTCTTCTTACAGTTTACTTTCACACTCTAACCGCTATGCTTGTAAAGGAAACCTTGACTCATTTTCCCATTTCCCATTGCCTTTGTATCTTGTCTGAAGCTGTAATAATTCCCAGTGGATGTCTTTACTGACATGTGGTTTAGTCTGCTCTTAGGTAGTACATGTTTCAGGATGACTATTAAAAAAAAAGAATAAATAAATCTTTTTTTCCCTCTTTTTTTCCTTCCCTCCTCCCCCAGATATATTAACACAATGTTATCTAAAACTATGTTCAGTATTTTTATACATAGCTACCATTGTCCACACCATGGTAATGCCCCCTACTGTTCTGCTGATACCCAGGTGTTGATTTTAGAAACATCTGGAGAGGCTCCTCATTTTTTTTGAATTCCTGTTTTTAGAAAAGAAGAGCTATCTTGAGCTGTCTTTCATTACCAGTGCACAGTGAAATGAGCTCCATAATATGGAGAAATGAGAGATACTCCGGTCTACAGCAGTTTCACAGAGATCTGGAGCATTGATTCATCTCAAAGAGGGAAGGATTAAAAAAAAAAATTGTCCCAGAAAATTAACTTGTGAGAGTGTCAGATAATAATCTGAACTGTTTGAAATTTGATTTCAACTAAATTCCAGATCTTTTGTGTTTCAGTCAATTCTCTTTCTACAATGGCAATCTCTTAGGGCTTACCACTGCACAACCTGAAACCCAATGATATGGCTGCATGAAGCGTAATGCTCAATGACCTCTTTTGTAGGACTATAGAGATCTCATTAACATTAATACCATTTGTGGAGAACTTTAGGACAATGGGAAGCAGAGCTTTAAAAAACATGCATTCACCCACAGATGTGCATTGAAATTTTAAAGACATGTACTGGATTGTTAGGAATATGCACACTGAATTTTAAGCAAATCCCTGAAGTTTCTAGTGCCACTGTTTAAGCACTTCATTCTCTGTTATGTGCAGTGGCTTTCATGAACAGTTTAAAGCAGTGATATGCACTATTTGCCTGAAACAACTCTGCACGCATACTACGGATCTCCTGACAGATCTGTCATGATTCCATCCACTGAGACACAAGCAGTCCCTCTTCACATACATACTAGTTCTCCTTAATGTGATTAATAATCCTCAGGTAACTGGTAGGTGTGGAGCTAGTATGTGCATGACTCTGAATGTGGATCCTCACTGCTCTGTTTAGCTGCCTGGTCAAGCCCAGTACAATGCATACTATTATTAAAAGCCAGATAAATGACTGTAGGTTTTGGCCCTTTGTGATCGATATAAACTTTTCTTCCCTGTCCAATAGGAGAAGCAGTAACTTCAAATTGAAATTATATATCCTTGACTTGTCATTTCTGTTAATTTCTGCCTGTGTATGATTGTGCGTGTGCATCTAAATATACATATATGCTTATTTGTGTGAATGCTTATATATATATATGCACACGCCCACAAACACGTGCATCATCATCATGACTGGGCTTCGCGAACAAAGATTTGGGAAAGGCTCTATCCACATTTGTTACAGACACGCTGGTGGCTTATGAGGCCAATATGAGATAGACATATCCGATTGCAAAAGGCACAGCAGAAAGACTCCTTAGATGGTATCTTCTGCAAGACGTGATTCTTTCTGCATTACCTTTTCTCCTTGAGAGTGATCCTGCATGCATTCTCAAAGGAGACAGCTGTGTTATAGATGGTGTGTCTCCAGGCCTCCCGATTGGAGGCCAGAGTAGACCAGTGATGTTGATCAATATGGCCAAGGCTGAGATGTTTTTTCAGGGAGTCCCTGTATCTTTTCTTCGGGGCTCCTCTCATGCGGTAGCCAGTGGCAAGTTCACCATAAAGCAAGACGCACATATCCACAAACACGTGCAAATATGTAAGTATTTACCAAATTATATGTTGAGTTCACTAATTTTACACTGTTTACATGTTGCTTAATGTGTCTGTGCCTGGTATCATTTTCAAATTATTTAGTAGTTGTTGTTAGTAACTTGTTGGCAACACTGATATTCAGTGATGGGCAGAAAGGAAAACAGCAGCCAGGGAAAAAACTCAGTCAGGATACAAGGTGCTGATAATGACTTCAAGGAAAATAAACCCATCTGACAAGTATATAACAATACATGCTGAGATAAATGGAACTTAGTACTACTGTATGGAGACAGTTAATGTAACAGGTTCAGTTTAAGTGACTAGTTGGGATAATTTTTCTTCATGAGGATGGTCTTGTGTCTAAGGCAAGATGATATCATTCCAGGATGGATTCCTATAGACACAGAGAAGTTCAATACCCACCCAGTTACGTGATGATGAAAGAGAGAGCAAAGTTGAAAAGATGAACAGGTTTGGTTCTCCCTATATGGCCAGTCCAAGAAGAGGCAATAGTCCATTGCTGTGAGTTTTGGTCTCAGTGTTGTTAGCTTTTCTGTGAAAACAGAAACTTTTGGATTCAAACAAACCATGGTATTTTCAGCTGGATTACTTGAGTTAAGGTAGCAAAATGTTCTATTAAGTATAAGAAGGAAAACCAGAACTGTGAAGCGTGTAACAAACTACATTTTTGCATTTTCACACATTCTGATGTTCATCTGACAAAATTTGTGTAGTATTTCACAATTCAATTGTATAAAAGAAGGATGTTTATAAATTATTTCGAAGCTTTATGGAAAAGATATCTTCTTATCAACTATTGCATCATCCAAAACTCTTTGAAACCAATCAAGCAAAGCTTCTAAATGTCATGCTTATCTGCTACTCATGATTCCTTCCAGATAAATATTCTATTGTAGAATCTCTTACCACATCGGGTAGAAATGGCTACACACAGGTGATTAGGACAATTTACCTATCATAAAATTAGTTGCCAGGTTGCTTTTTAAAGATTTCTGCATCCAGTTCAGAGTATAAGCACAGCTGAACATATGGACTGCACAGCGTGCCATGCTCTGTCTCACAGTCATGTGCTCAGTGGCTAGCACCAGACAGTTTCCTTGTACAAAAATCCACCATTTTGCCAAATAGAGTTTTATTTATATTTGTTTATATTTGTTCTGATCAACTATTTTTCTAATGGGATGACCTCGTAATCCCAAATTTCAAACGAGAAAATTTGAATAATCACATGGATGAGTTCTATAGGGTTCCTCAGAAGGTTTTGTCTATACAGATGTGTGTCAGATTGTTTTACTCAAAAAATCTCATTAAGATTGAGGTATGCCCAATAGGTTATTTTTCCTGGCAGAGTTAAGAAGTTATAATGATAACAATTATATGAAAATAGACCCCTTCTCCCTCCTCTCCACCCATGTTTAAGGTATAAAACAGGTATTTGAGAAACTTTGGGTTCTATATTTGGCACTCTCAGTGACATTCTGAAGAACCTGGACTAGGTGGTTTAGATGCTGCAACTTTTTCAGGAGCAAACAAGAGAGAGTTTTCTCGTTTTCTTTAATTGTTTAGACTGTAACTGTTTACTTGGATACTGTTGCTTACTATGTGAGTGCCTAGTACCTGTTAACATTTTAAGGCAGTAAAGAGTGGGAGAACAGTGTGTGTCAATTACAATGAATCCTACTTTTGTCTTTTATTTCCATTTTCTTTTGGCATTTAATATGGGAGAAAAAATTGTCTGAGGAGAAGCTATCTGGTTTGGCTGGGCATGTACTCAGAAGCCATATGTTTCAATGCATATTGAAAAGGATGCACTTGAATCAGAATAAATTAGAAAAATAAACCAGAAAAATCCAGAAAAAAAATTATTATTTTTTTTTTAATTAATGAGTGATCAAAAAAGTCAGGAAAATAATCTTTAGATACAAAAAATTGGATTATACACTCCCTACATGCTGATTTTTGACTGGAATACAGATAGCAAGGGTACAAAGTTGTCATGTTGTGAATATTGAATTTTGGGATAGTATCACGTACAAAAATTTTACATTGGCCTTGTGCACACTGAGGTAAACTGTATCAAGTGCAAGCTTGTTGTAAATTCTTGTAAATATCATTATGCTAGCCTTTTTGATCCTCTGTATGCTGGGATTACTTAAACAAACTTAACAGTTAACAAGTGTAATGTGATTTGTATTCACATTTGTGTATGGGTTAAATCCTTGTCCTTTCATGGATGAACCTCAGAAAGTTGTTTCCAGCTATCAAATATGCTCAAATATCCATTAACTTGTAACATGAAATTATGATAAAAGAAGTTAGATAGAAAAAATGTAAATGTTACACAAAAGTAGGGGGAAACCCAGTTTTGATTTTCAAGTTCATTTTATTAGATTGGTTCAGAATATGCTACAGTTTATCTATACCTAATGAGAATTCCTTATGCTGGTATGTCATATCTCTACTTAAGCCAAAGTGATTGTCCAGGCCGTAATAGGAATGATACTGGAGGAGAAATACACTGTTAGGACCACTTCAGATGGGGTGAAGTCATAGTCACTTGAGTCAGAATCAAGTGTATGGTGTGGAATGGTGTCTATGAAGCTGATGAATGAGGGGCCATTGTAAAACCCAGTGCTCTATTTAAAAGGAAGAGAAAGGTATGTGTAGAACATAAAAATAGAAATGTTTTCTTTGGCAGGAGGTTGCAATAACAACTATGAGAAACAACTATTAATATAACTGAAAGTAGTTGGTTGGTATTGTTCATGATCGTATGAAGTTTTATCGCTACTATGAGGGTGATGAGAGCTTTAGTTCATTACACCCTGGCTACTAAGAAAAAAGAAAGAACAATAAGCCTACTTCTGTTTCAGGAAATAAAAGTGCTACAAACTACAATATCAGAGGGAGTATTGAAAAGAAGGAGTTCTAGCTTATGAATACCAATACTGGTCAATAGGAAGCAAAAAGAAAATTATATAAACAATTTAGGAAAATGTAGAAGCCAAACTCTTATTGTATTTCAGTACTACCAGGTAGAGTAAGGTTAGAATTTATTTGTATGTTATCATGTCCACTACATGGCCTTTAACTATAGGTGTAGAGTCAGCTGACAAAGACTGAAGGAGCTAAGAAAAATGACTATAATACCCATAGTAATGTTTTCTTTTTATCCAACTAGATACTATTTGTAGTCACCTGGAAAAGCTTTCAGAAAAGATCAGAAAAACATCTGGAGATCAGTATTATTAAAGGCTGCTGGTGAGACTTGACTCATATTATGGTGTTCCCACAAAAACAGCCTTCTTCAACACCACTTTTAGTGCTTTAAAAAAAAAGTTGGATGAGTGAAAATATGACTCATGAAATTTAGTATTGACCTCAATAGCTGTTTGTGCTAACATTTGACACCCATTTTCTACTCAGTGAAGACACTCAGCAATGTAACTCAGTACCAGTTCTTGCTATTCTGCTGTCTCTTGCCAGATTCTGTCAATGGCAAAAAGAACCTCAGTAAGGAAAAAGACCCAAAAAAACACCTTGAAGAAATGAGAGAAGCCACAAAAATTACAGAGAACAGAACAGTTAAATAAGGTCCAAACATTTTAATGTTTTAAAGGAAGAAAACTTGAATCTATCCACTGAATTTCGTATGACCTACAGATGCTTTCATGAGTCACTGGGTCTGAGCTAATATACTCTGCTGAAAGATGAGGCATGATGGCTTAGACTGCTCTGTGCTAATACCTGTGTTCTGGATAAGAGTGGACTCTTGCCTGGGCAGGCTGAAAACAGGTAGATTGAGGCTGGATCTGTTTTTTCCATCATGCAAGCATGGTTGCTGAAAACTTTCAAGAACTGGACTTCAGGTCTGTCATATGATGAGAAAAAGTGTCACAGTTTGAGTCAATTTTTATCTGGCACTGTATTTGATGTAGTATCTTAATATTTTAATGGTCCATGAATATGACAAAAATGTTATATTCTCTTCAAAGTAAAATAAATTTAACAATGTAGAAGCTACATCAGAAAAAAACAAAAAACCCCAAAGCAAACCAAAAAAGACCCAGACCACAAAAAAAAAAAAACCAACTGAAAAATGTTCCCTTAGTTAGCATTACTCTCATCCATCTGGGAGACTGTCTTTGGCTTTGCAGCATCACAGGCACTTTTAGCAAGCAGCATAAGCAAAGGCTCAGCATCTGGAGGAGGGATAGGACAGGTTTCAATTAAGGCAGACTTCAGGCATTCAAATCTGAATTGGATGTCTTTAACCTCTGCTATTCATGATCAAAACACTGTCTTTTACTTCCTGGTAAAAAGGATCAGAGTAAGACTCAGTGGGTGTTTGCAAGTTTGCATAAGGAAACATCGTCAGGAGAAGTGGAGAGTCTTTTACAATAGTTTTTGCTAACATCTCGGAACATCTCTGCTGTGTGGCTGAACGTCCAGTAACACACGGGTATTGTCCTCATGATCCTGTTTAGGTAAGGTAGCTCTTCATGTCCAGGTGGATTCCTTGTTCCTGCCCTTTAAGGTTTTGAGAATCATAGCATTTTCTTAATTTTTGCTGCTGCATCCGTCAGTGGCTTTTGTCTGTTCTGAGGCTGAGAACTACAAGGAACTGTTGTGCACAATACAGCATTCAAAGCACCTCACCTGAATTTTTGGTTTCACATTAATTCAGAATGCAATGTGAAAGCTAGCAGTCTTGGAAAGTACAAACCGAGCACCAGTAATTTTCACCTGAACTCGTTCAAACTGAAACCAGACATTTTCAAAGAGATCTAATAATCACTGAGAGACTTAGCAAAGGCTTGTCTGATCCTATATTTGTGACTTAGCACTGCATTCTAACCTACTTTCACACTCTCTGTAGCCAAATTAAGAGCTCTTAGACAATGATGGATGGCAAGTCTGCCACACTCTGACTTTAAAGAAGTTGAAATAAAGTACCAGCTGGAAAGAAATAATGGAAATATGGATGGGCTGTTCAGTACACACGTAAATGTAAATAACACATATGAATGACAGTGGAAATGAAAACAAAGGCTTTAAAATGTGTTTCCACGTCTTCCAAATAAGGTGATGAAATTCTAGATTACAGACCAATACATATCATTATCAGAAAAAAAGCATTTTTAACATGTAAAGGGAGTTAGCATATACCTGTAGTAGAAACAATAAGAGGTGTAGTAGATTTGCTCTCTGATGCAGATATTTAAAGGCTCGGATGGCAAAAATGTGAAGTCACTCCTTTGAAGACAGTAATTTTTGTTTTCATACACAATGGCACAACCTTGTATGAGCAAGAAAAGGCATACCTCAGGAGGTACTAGTGCCTTTCCCCTTTTCTGTCCTCTGTGAGGGTGATTATGATACCTCATGCAGTCCTAAAGAGAAAAAACAGGTCAGTGCCATATTAGAGTTTAGCCAAGTGTTAATATACATTTGACCAGAAAGACTGACTGACAAGTGATATGCTGGACTACTGTGTCGGCTATCTAACCCTAATATATCTTGTAATCATCATCTTTCATTTTTGGTTGCACTTTAGTAATGAGTTCTTGCAGCATTATGGGTGCTGCACTCCTACTTTGTGGTCATCCTGTTGCCAGGAACCTTTACTTTGGGATTTACATATCAAAATCAGTATTTGCTCTGGATTAGTATCAGTGAAGTTACTTCAGATTTTCAGGTACTATGTCAGTGTCTAAATGTTGCCACCAGTTTCCAAAAATAGTCCTGGACATAATATGTAACAATGGCTGAAAAGAAGCAAAAACCAGAGAGTTATGAAAATGTGACAACTTTCTGAGTTACTTTAATTTCTCTATAAATAAGACACTGAAAGAAAAATTCATTCTTTATTTAATTTTACTGGGTCCAGAAGCGTACCATTTAGACTATATTTATACAGAAAGTGACAGACAAACTGAAAGAGAGAGATAACAGAAAAAGACTGATAATCAGCAGGGTAGATAGCATGTCTAAAACTATAAATCCTTTCAGCTATGGAAAAATGTATAAATGGTTCTACAATGTCTTTAAGCTGTGAAACACAAACCTTTAGGAGTCCCTTTTTTTAAATTCTTTTTTTTGAGCAACAAACAGATAAATGCTCAAGTTGCTTTTGAAAATGAATCTTCACAAACATCTAATCTTGAACAAGAGCTGATTGATTAGATCTGAATCCAGCTGGATAATTCCAGCTTGCTTATACAAACCCAGTTCAATTTTTTTTTGTTATCCATAGGCTACATCAGTTTTTCAAGTACAGCTTTTAAGGCCACATCACTATTGGAAAAAAAAAATCTGGCATGTTTCAAAGTTCAAGGAGCATTACAGGAGAACTATTTTGTGTGTCTTTGTTGAACTAAGACATAATGTTTTCAAAAAAAGTCAAAATAGGAACTGAATTGCTTTAAGAAATACAATGATCTGTCATAGAGACTCAGTAAAAATGTGATAAGGGAAGATTTATTTTTCATACTGTATTTAAATAATCTACTTTTTTGAATGTATAAATCTAATGTCAGTTTTCTACCTTCTGTGCAAGAGGCTGTGATCAGCTTATCTCTGCTTTTGTTCTGGACTAACAGTATGCATCTGTTGCAAGTTTGTTTGAATAACTCAATGCATGTATATTCTGATGAAACACTAATAGACACAATGTAGCCATACTACACAGGCACACTAATATGTTTGCTAAGCTGATCAATAATAAGATTGATCAGTCTTTTGCTGGGCCAAGTTAATCATGTTATTGATCAGCTTAGCAAACACATCGTTTTCCTTGTGCATTATTGCTACACAGGGTCTCCTCTCCACCCCCATCAACTGGACACCAGGAGATTTCAGAAAATGAAATATAACCACATTTTCTACAGTAAGTGCTCCTATTACTTCAAGCTCATCTTCTACGGATAACTATAACATTTCATGATTAAGGTGTTTAGGTTCCTTAGCCTTGTATTGCAAGTTTGAGCACTGCTGTTAAAAACCTGGAAAATTTCAGAATCTTTTTTTTCTCAAGCATAAGACACTCAGCCCAGGTTTTGGCTGTAATGAGGTCCTCTTTCTGACATTAAGTATTTGAGATTTCCTCATTCTGTATACATCCTATAAAAGCATCTCTCAGAGGCTTTAGGCTTTCTTAAGGGAAATAATTTAATTGCAGAAAAAAGTTCAATACAAAGCAAAGATATGGATCTTGGGGTGTATTAGTAGCAAAATGTTTGAAGATTTAACTCTGGAACTATACTTCAAGACATTCAACAGTCTCAAATTAACATTAAAGAGAATTTCATGGTTATTTCCCTATATGTAGCGCCAAAAAAAAGGCACTTAACTATGAAAATGGGTCTAATATATTTAAGCTATAACTTTCACATTTTTTTTTATACTTCTATAACTTTTGAAAGCCTGAGTGCCAGTGCACCATGTTAATAGAAGTTCTCAGGCACTTTTTACATCTTGAAGCACACGGTAATATAAGGTTTATTTTGCATACAAAGCCTCTTCCATTACTGATAAAATAAATTCCCCTCTGCAACTATGAAACAGTGTTGAAAACAGTTACTGTTTTCTGGTTCGTATCTTAATGCAGATAGTGAACAGAAAGCAGGAAACTCAGATCTTAAATGCAGAATTCTCTGGATTTAGCAAATATCATGAGGACTAGAAGCAGTGGGAGGAGTGTACAAATGGCTACAAGTACTCATGAGTATCATTTGTTTATGTTGTGCTGTCAAGGACAGATGTAATTGGAAAAAACTGTATATCAGAGCAAATATTCAGCTGATGGAAACTGGTTTTGCTCAGTTGAATTGTTTCTCATACAGTTCTTCTTAGATAATATGAAAGCACCTTCTTTGGGACACAAGAAATCATAATAAGAAATTGTTCACAAGTAATGAGAAGTTGGCATTACTGGGTAAAGATGTTGTCATACAGCCTACATTCCTAGTTTGAGTGTAGTTAGAAATTAAACCTTAGATAGCAACTGTTGAAGTAAGGTGTTAGGAATCCCATCCCAAAAGCCTTCTTTTTAAACTCTAAGAAGGCTCAACACAAATAGAGAACCTTTAAAGACACCGAAGTAATGTGATCGCCCACTAATTCGTATTGTAAATATTTTACTTGCTTCAGTCTCTGTTGTGTGGTCTCTTCACAGTCCTTGAAGACCTAGAAGGTCCTGTTAGCTGCTTGATTTCTGTTTAGTAATTTGGGTAAGAATTTGTAATTAGAGATTGCAATCTAAGAGAGGTCATTTCTTAAAGAGCTACTGTACTTATCTGGCTCTAAAATCCTCAGCATAGTGTCAATTTACATTTTGGAGAGCTCACTTTCACAACCATATCATTGGAAATAGAACCAAAATTTTTCAAAACTGTTGTCACATTTTTAAAATTCGAAGACATCCAGTGCAAGATTGAATTTGAAAGTCTAGAAGATCTACATCTCCCATTGATGTCAGCTGCTTGACACTGTAGTCAACTTGGTTGAGGTGTTTTTGGTTAGTAAACAAAAAGGAAGACCTTGAAACCACTATCAACTATAAACATGCCAGCCTAAATATAAAAAGTCAAAGCCTGACTTCTGATTTAGCAGGTGCCACCAGAGTATTATGAGTAAATGTTGCTTATATGAGTGTAATCACTGAGTCCCTACAATCAGGGAATTTTTTTAGGGGCAGAAGGATTATCTGATTTTTCCGTGTGTGAAAGGTATAAAACCAAAACTCCTGGAGGTACAATCTTGTAGCCAGTCTGAAAAAGACAGAGTTATCTCAGTGCCATGTTTATACACCTGAAATTTAACTCAAAAAATGAAAGAAGAGCTTAATCCATATTTACACAACAGAGACACTGATGGACGAACAACAGCCAAAGTGAGACTTTTCACAGAAAAAAGGGGTTTTTTGATAACATGAAAGAAAATGAATTGCTGGTCTTAAGTCTTTATTTTTAATATTTTTCTAGTATTTTAAACTGGAAGCTTTTATGGTAAGCTGCTCGGGTTGTTGTATATGGGTTGGACACAGAACAAGAAGTGTCTGCTTTAGTCTGACTGACACGTAGGGGTGACTTTTAAATACAGCTTCTGCAGAAGTGATGTTTTCTTCTTTCTTTCTTGCACTGTGCAGTTGGCTGTGTGGCACCTCTATCAAAAACATGGAGGGGCCAGGACTACAAAGAAGGTCATTTGTAATGAGGAGAGAAGGTGGAGTCTAAGCTGTGGGTCTCGTACTGGCAATGCCAATAACTACAGCTTAGAGAAGGAAGGTCACACTGCTGCAGGGCCCTGACTGTAAATGGTGCTTCTATTGCTTTAAAGACTACATAATTTCATTCCAGTTAAGTCAGCAGACTGAGAGTATGTGTAATGATCTTCCCTTCACCCTCCAGGGTCTGAGCAAGAATGGTTCCAAGACCAAGTTTTCTGGCTTCCATAAAGATTTCAAAAGAAGAGTTTAAATCTGTGTGCAAGAATATTGAAGGTGCTATTAACGCTTGTTTGAGCTTTAGGAATGCCCTTTGACATCCTCCATCACTATTCCAAGCAAGTAGTACAGATATTTCAGCTTAAATAACTGAAACCAATTCTTGCCTTTGCAGGAAGTCTGAAGAGATAATTTTAACACTACCTTGCCCAAGTAAAGGGAAGTTAAGTGTCCATTTAAAGAATATTTCACCACAGTATTCCTGACTTTTTTTTTTTTTTGAGTGACAGAAATGTCTTTCTCTTCTTTTCATTTTTGCAAACTGGATGACTTTTCTTTCGCCATGTCAGTTCAAGAAAAAAGTCCCTACCTCTTTCTAGCATTCTGGGACTCAGTCTCCACAACATCTTTGATGGAAAATTTAAGAATTATGATTTTTACTTCTCTTTTGTAAAATATCAATACTTATGCTGAATCTAAGATATCCTCGGAGGACAAAGAAAAGGAAAATTTCATCTCCAGGTCCAAAAGCCCAGAGTACCTTTGTGGAGTGGCAAGTGAGAGGTACATAACTCAGGCACTTAAATTGAGAATAAAATTTGAAGCATTATGATGATGTTTATTCACCATATACTGTGCACCAGAAACTCCCATCTCCAGGGACACAAATACTGGGATCCAGTAACCAAGAAGAGGCTTGATTAGAAGGCCATTACCTAATGCTGTACCCCTGGATTTATGCTACTTTCTGGTTTGCACAGAAGTAAATATAGAGACAATCAAGCCCTCTGTTTTTAGCAGGCATTAAAATCCCCCCTCAAAACAACAACATTCTAAGTCATGCGGTTTAGTTAGAAGCCACAAATTTTCTTCCCCTGGAAAAAGTCTGGAGAAGTTCAGTATGCTGAAGCCACTATGTAGTGGCTTATACATAATGTCTGGATTATGTGTGGTATGCAACAGGGCAGTTAATAGCATAGACTGATTAAAAAAGGTACAGATGTGGGTTACCCCTTGCTTAAATCCCTTGGTCCGCCCTTCAAAAGGAGGAAGCAATGAAGAATTAGAAAGAAAAAAAAAATTACCCTCTACAAAAAAAATAAAAATCTCCAGAATTCTGAACTGTTGATAACTGATATATCAGATCATCTCAACATCTTATGAATTCTCTGTAAGCACCGATACAGAGTAAGAAAGGACCAAGAGAAAAGCTAGCCTATGGCTTTCATGGTCTGCTATAATATTGCACAACTCTCACTCTGGCAATACTTGCTTGTCATAGAAACCTCTGAAATAAGAAGACCGACTTTAAACTTAAAAAATATGTTTAACAAGGAGGGGGTGTTTTTACAAGATCTCACCCATTATCTATTTTGTATTATAATTAACACATGAGCATGTGTGCAAATAGAGTGTACTGTGGATTTATTACATACATTTGGGATTTTGAAAGGGATAACTTTTCAAGGACAGAAACTTTGCTCAGAAACATTTTAAAAGTTGGGGAAAATGGAAATGTAAACTGTAAACTGTTTAAAAGATTCTTTCTTGTTAAAAAAAAATTGCCTATTCCTTAGGACATATAATTGAAGAAAATCATTTCATTGGTTAAAGACACAAAGTACCCTAAGGAAAAATGAAAAAAAGCAACAGTAAAAATGATATGCATATTACTACACACAGTATGAAAAACTGCAAAAAAAGGAAAATAATCAAAGACAGTAAAGAAAGCATAATGCCGCAGTCAAGGCACAGTGAGAGCATTTAAAATATATGAAGAATTAAACGAATTATACAATTACAATTCAGTCCTATTTGTAGAAAGGTATTACCTGATATTTGTGTCCCTGAACTAGAGTGTTCTGGGTTGAGGCTTCTGGTGGAATGAGATAGAGAAATGTGACAAGCCTGTGCTAACTGCAAAGAATTCAAGTTACCTAAAATAAGTATCTGTGCAATTGTTATCTTTTGCTCCTGTTCAGTTAGATGGAATATTTTCCCATATATCTCCATTGCAAGCCAGCCAATGAACAGTGGACATTATCAAATCCTGGGGAAAGCAGTAGCAACATAGATACTGTTTCTTGACTCAGTTTAGTTGTCTTATATAGTTAATTCATGTCTCTCCTATTCATTAATAACATAGTTATCTCAAGTGCATATTAATAAGAACTTATCTATCAAATACCACCACATTTTATCTATAAATGAATATCAGCTTCAAATAATTTAGTTTAAATAGAAATAGGGTGATGGAAAGAATAAAATTCATTGGAGATGGATTTTATTTTTTGAAAAAAGAATATGGCAAGTAGAAAGCAATTTAATTAACGAACAAATAAGTTCGAATTAAACTCCAACGTTAAAAAAAAAACAAGTTGTGGTTAATTCAGAGTCTCTAAAAATATTCCAGATAATATGAGGAAGTAATTTAAGGAATGATTGTCAAGAGTTGCACAAACACCAGTAAGGAATAAGTTTGAAAAAATTACATGATTATGGCTTTCTTTGATTTGTATACTATGCAAAATAATCCACAGTTTTTCATAAATATGTCTAAGAAAAACTGTGACAAAAATCTAAGCATCATTTCCATATTATTAATGAAAGTTCAAGCATCTAACAAAGGACATGGAAACAATGATTTGATGAAAAAAGGTTATTCTATTTAAATGTACAAAAAATGTATTAATTGAACAAAACATAGGAACAAGGTTTCTTAAATTAAAATGGAAAAATAATTTTATTTCATAAAAGTTTAAAATGTATAAAGCTGATCAGTTCAGGAAATAATTCTGGACACTTAGTAAAAGATGAATAGAGTTCTAAAGTTTGTAGTTTTGCTAAAGAGAAAAATATTATGCGTTTTTAACAAATCTTTGCTATCTGTTTGCAAACATATTTATAATTTTTAGTGTTTTATATATTAATACTTTAAAGAAATCCATTAAAACCTTTAAATGTCTTTATGCTTTCTTTTGCTTGACATGGGTAATAGTTATTTTTTACTAAGTGAAGTATTTCAGCTTCAAATAAAAAAGGTTCTGCTGGTAAGAGCAACTGTAAATTACACTCGTCAAACCAAGAATACTTAGAATGGTTCTTAAAAATTATTTTAATCAATTATACTGCCAGAAAATTAGAGAAATATTTTGTGGGAATAGTACAAATTAGTTCATGTGTTTTCATTTCTTCTTGCTTATGAAGGTATTTAGGTTGATTAAGGAGTCATTAGTCACTTTAGATCATAGAATCAAAGAATCAGATGGGTTGGAAAAGACCTCTGAGATCATCAAGTCCAACCCTTGATCCACTACCACCACTAGACCATGGCACTAAGTGCCACATACAATCTCATCTTGAAAACCTCCAGAGACGGAGAATCCTCCACTTCCTTGGGCAGCCCATTCCAATGCCTGATTACCCTCTCTAAAGAATTTCTTCCTAATATCTAACCTAAATCTCCTCTGGCACAGCTTAAGTCCATGCCCTCTTGTCTTACTGATAGCTACCTGGGAGAAGAGACCAACCCCCACCTGGCTACAACCTCCTTTCAGGGAGTTGTAGAGAGTGATGAGGTCTCCCCTGAGCCTCCTCTTTTCCAGGCTGAACAACCCCAGCTCCCTCAGCCTCTCCTCAAGGACTTGTGCTCGAGTCCCTTCACCAGCCTTGTTGCTCTTCTCTGGACCTGCTCCAGCACCTCAATATCCTTCCTGAACTGAGGGGCCCAGAGCTGGACACAGTTCTCAAGGTGTGGCCTCACCAGTGTTGAGTACAGGGGAAGAATCACTTCCTTGGACCTGCTGGCCACACTGTAGTTCTCATCTGTGAGGAAGATCTCTTTGTTCACCCTCTTATTGCCTGTTAGTTAAACACAGCTGAAAGCATGTAATAATACACCTTCCTGGGTCTGAAAAATCTCAATGTATTTATAAAGAATTAAACGCTGATGGATTCTTTTAACTCAATTAGAAAACTGACTAGAAAGTAATGTAATAAATAGAATTTAGGCATAATAAATTAAGGAAAACGTCTCCACTTCCATGGATCTAACTTTAAATATGTTGTTGAAACTAAAAGGATCAACTTTTTATTACTTTGTAAGCTATGAACCTTTACTTTTCTCAGGGAGATTAAAATGTACTTTCACATTTTCTAAGACTTTAAAAAATATGATTTTAAATAAGCATTCAAAAAACTGAAATTAGTGTATTTACAATGACATATAGGTACTATTATTCTAAAGGGATTTTGCTCAAGTTTCACTCAGACACATTAATAACTGTTAGTTATACTTAATTTATTTTTATCAAATTCTTCTGCAGGTGCAGGTGCATTTGTTAGTGGTGGAAAGTGGTGAGTATGACTAGGAGTATCTATAGGAGATACTTGCAGTTTGTAGGAATAGGTTAAATTCCTTTCACATAGTGATAACAAAACAATCATAGTCTCATAACATTAAGTTTAAAGCCCAATAAAGACTATTTAATCATCTGACTTCTCATATATCACATTCCTTTAGACTTTTTTTTCAGTTACACCTATAATGAATCCAAACAATCATGCTTTAAAAAACATATCTACAAGAAAGACCTGAAGAGATATGTTGGGTGGATCATTCCTTACTTATGCTAGCGCAAGCCAGGAGGACAGCAGGACTATGAAGGTCAGGTAGCCAGCTGTGAGGGAGAGGGAAACCAAGAACAGCACCGATGGCTGCCTCTGCTGGGGATTCTATTTTATTTCTCTCACCAAAGTCATTCCAGTTCTACCACATTGCTTTACAATTAATTGACCTCAACTTTAAACCTTTCTACCAAAGTTCTCATTTAAATTTTTTCTGAATTCAACTCATTCTCTATTCTTTCTTTTTTTCAGGGTAGAGGTCTTCCGGATGTGTGAAATTTAGCTGCTATTCCAGGAAAGATCCAGAGAGATTAATTACAAATTAATACAATTGGGCTATGAGCACAATAGGATAGCTTTAAAAAATACCCAAACAAATACCTCTTGTGCTCATGTCATTTAGGTTGGATTATGTATAATGTTTATTCCTGATAGACATATTTATTCATTTACTAATGGATTAGGAAGTAGTTCATCATTCATAAAAAATGCAAATACAATGCCCCACTTGCTTAAAAGTATAGAGCAAAATAATATTTATTGGACATTTGTTTGTTTTCTATATCACTACTGACGCCACTGTGAGGGAATGTTTAAAATTCCCAATCTAATGCTCTTGCATTACTACAGTAATGTAGTTCTCGTACCATAATTGCTCAGTTATGGCAGCTAGGTATGTTCTACAAATTTGAGGTACTCTACAAAGAAGTTATCTGCAAGTATGGGTTAATTACTTGAATTGATAATCAGAAGTATTCTGGTACAAAAAGAATAATACATGATAATATAACCATACCAGAAGGTCATAATGACGGCTCAGCTCCCTGTCATTCAGAAAGGGAAAAGGTGACCAAATGTAGTTTGTTTTTTTTTGGAAAAAGAATACCCACAGCAACTTTCTCTCATTTCACCACTTTGAAGAGTTAACTTTTTTCTCCTGTTTACTGGAGTTACAATGTCATGTCCTACCAATAGACAGGATGGGTTCAGAAGCAGCACAATAGTTTAATAATGCAAATAATGCACTTTTTATTTTATAACTATTTTTACCTATCAATTCTCATACAACTTTTCTTTCCTTTTTGCTTTCAAAAATAATTTGTTAAGACAACTTTAGGTCATGGTTTCTCATTGTGTGAATATGGTGAACCAGGTAGTTTGCAAATCTGTGTCAGGTTGTAGGCCTTAGAGTTTAAAACTGCTAATATTAAACATCTTGCTGAATACATGAGTCTACATGCTTCATCAGATCTATTCACCACATAGGATGATGAAAAAAGACAACAGAGAAAAAGCTATTAGTTCAGTAAGAGGAATCAAGGATGTACTTGTCCTTATAAAGAGGAACAGCAGCAGCTAATGAGTTATGATAACTGATAAAAGCAATTGGTGACCAGAGCTGATCTCCACGTGAGAAATTTGCACTGATGTCAGGATAGTCAGAGAAATAAGGGGACAAAGGTAATCTTTTTGCCCTCAACAAAGAAAAGACAGCATAACAAAGTGTTATTACAATCATAACATCTTCCAGATTCTGCCTAAGAACAAAGTCCTTGTCCAGATGATGAAGGATCACATGAAGTTAAAGGGCGGATTCAGAGAGAAGAAAGGCGCATATGACCTAATCACAAACATGTGTAACATCACTGATAAAAGGAGAACAGTGCAATCCTGCATTGATCATGCATTCAGCTCCTCAAAAAAATTTTGACACCATCTGACTTGACCAGTTCTAGCTTTCCAGATGTAGGAACTAACCCATCTCATTGAACTCATTGCAAGTTTCTGTCAGCAGTCAGAGAGAAGAGTGTGAGCAGCAGCAACACATTGCAGAAACTGGTTTTCTATTAGCCAGAGGATGAGACAAGGATTCAGCAAGCAATTGTCCTAGAGCAATCGTGGGATATACTTGGAAGAACAGAAATGACTGAACCTGGCATAGTTTGTCACCTCTAAAACAACTTCAGATGAACCGGTGACATAACAGACTTTGCTTCTACTACTTTTCCAATAAAATGAAATTGAAGTAAATAAAAAATATGTTAGTGGAGAACATAGCTTAGCCCTAAGTGATGGACATGAAATGAAATTAAATAAGCATGTTCTTTGGCTAATCAAAACAGGAGACAGGCAGAAATCCCTATTAATATTCTAGTTGTACACAGAATGAATGACTGTAAT
Organism: Manacus vitellinus; assembly: GCF_001715985.3. Lineage (NCBI taxonomy): Eukaryota > Metazoa > Chordata > Aves > Passeriformes > Pipridae > Manacus > Manacus vitellinus. The sequence goes on from NW_021939256.1 coordinate 5,210,062, forward strand.
TATAAAAGACCAGAAACATTTCCTTAATGAATCTTCACTCATTTTTCCTTTTCCATTATTTGTACAGAATACAATAGAAAATTTTTACATTTTTATAAAAGATTAAGAATACCTAATTTTGTGGTATTTTGACATCTTTAATTGCTTATATCTTTGACTTCTGAAAATAGAAGGGTTTGTGTTTTTTTTCCCGACCTGTTAATGGATGTTAATAACAGGAAGTTAACTGCTGCTGAGAGGACATCTTCAGCATATGAAATATGAAATTACTGTTGGAACTTCAAATGTAGTTATATCTGGAGTTTACAAAATTTCAGTCATAGTGTCATAAGAAATAAACTGATTTATCTTATTTTGTTCTCACATTCATAATTTAATTTAATAGATCATTTCACTCTAATGGTCAAGGACTAATAGTGAAGAAGGCTAATTGCATTTTGCGTGACAGACCAGGCCACCAAGACTTCTGGCATGATCTCTTTTTTTCCCCGGGTCCTCTTCCCAACTTGGTGGTTATTCAATTTGGTGTGAGGCATCTTCAGTGGGCTCTTCTTACAGGACCATGTGCTCCAGAGTGCTATCCATGTCATTCTCTGGACGTGGGATGGATTTTTCTGTAGATATCAGTAGGTGTTTCTCCACTCCTTTACACAGCATAGTCTGTTCTTGGAAGGGCTGGTTCCAAGTGTAGGGAGAAAGTAAAAAACTTCCTGTCTTTAGGCAAACCACAACATTTTTCACACAAGTGGATGAAATAAGTGTTGTAGGGGAGAGCACTACCCATGCAGAGCCTGAAATGCAGGATAGAGCTGTGAGCTCAATTTCACTCTCTTCTGGTCCTCTTGCCCTTCACATATGAGTTTGAGGAGATGGTGCTACCACTTTCTGACTGGGGAACTTTGGTAATAGTTCAGAAATTTTCTGGGAATACAGAAATATATGAAATACTTCACTAAGCTCTCCTACCTGAGGTAGGAGAACTTTGTCTCCCACCCATTTGTAGTCTTGACACATGGGAGCTGAAAAGCTAGGGGAGTAGGGTATAATTGAAAGTGCCTGAGGCCTCTGTTGAAAAAATTACAGTATCAATCACAGAATGCAGTATGCTTTGATTGTTGTTTTTAACTGTACTGCATTGTATATTGGCTTTGATGATCTACAATTCTAAGAATTCAGTGTAAAAATGAGATTATCTATTATGAAATGTGCCTAAAACCAGGGAATTAATTCATGAAGTATTTCAATTCATTCTAAATCAAAATGATTTGTGGGTAGGAAGTAAATATGAATAAAATATGACGTTTGAAATCTTCATTAAAAAGCATATTTTTAACCTGTTCTCAAATTAAGAATAATTTTCCTTTGGTTACCTTTGAGGACTCATGGGATATCAGGAATGTCACTGGTGAAATTTGAAAATTCATAGTAGTTATATTAAAACATTATATTATATAATTGACTAAACAATAAAAAGACACAGTATTGTGGAGGGTAAAATTTGTTTTCTACTTGAGGGACTATAATTTCCCAAGAAAAAGACATCATATATTTTCCTGCTCTAGTTGCAGACTTAACTACCAAGGCATGAATCCTATGAGACAGACAAGAAATACTTTAAATTTTATTCACCTTTCTCAGACACACTAGCTTATACTAGTATATCCTATTGATCCAGCACTATCATATAATCATAGAATTATAGAATAGTTTGGGTTGGAAGGAAGTGAGCTCTAAAGGTCATCTAGTTCAACCCCCCTGCACTGAGCAGGGACACCTTCAATAAGATCAGATTGCTCAGAGCCCTGTCCAGCTTGACCTTAAAAGTTTCAGTGATGGGGTATCTACAACCTCCCTGGGCAACCTGTTCCACTGTTTCACTACTTTGATCTTAAAAAATGTCTTTAAATCTAGTCTAATTGTACCATCTTTAAGATCATCACCCCTTATCCTATGGCAACAGACCCTGCTAAAAAGTTTATCCCCATCTTTCTTATAAGCCCTCTTTAAGTACTCATAGGCCACAGTCAGGTCTCCCCAGAGCCTTCTCTTGTCCAGCCTGTCTTCACAGGGGAGGTGTTCCAGCCCTCTGATCATCTTCATGGCCCTCCTCTGGACCCACTTCAATGGGTCCAGGTCCTTCTTGTGTTGGAATTCCCAGAGATAGATGCAGTACTCCGGGTGGGATCTCACCAGAGCAGAACAGAGGGAGAGAATCAACTCCCTCAACCTTCTGACCGTGCTGCTTTTGACGCAGCACAGGATGAAGTTGGTTTTTTGGGCTGAGAGTGCATGTTGCCAGCTCACCTCCAGCCTCTCATGCACCAGCACCCCTAAGTCCTTCTCAGCAGGGCTGCTCTCATTCTTTCTTGATACCGAGGGTTACCCCAAGTCAGGTACAGGAACTTGCACTTAGTCTTCTTGAACCTTAGGGGGTTCCTATGGGCCCCTAACATTTTAGGGTGGTTGAAATTCTTGTTCTTTACTCTAAATCATCCACGAACATTTATTTGGAAAACAGTTGCGTTGAAAGAAGATTCTTACCTGAGACAATATTGCCATTCACGGATGAAATGATATTTTTATTTTTTGGGCTTTAGCTAAATTATATAATGTTGGGGTTTTTTTCTCATGTATTTTGAACTCTCTGGGTTTTGAATGTCAGGAGATGAGTGAATAAAATAAGTTTTCTCGAATATTTGCCTAATTTGTAAAGACTCTGAGCAGAACTGTTAAACTGATGACCTTGTATTTTTCTCCAGCATCGTATTTTCCTGTGCTATTTAGATGAGATGAAGAATTTGCATAATCTTAATGACAATATATATTTTTGTTATTTTTTTTCTCTGCACCATTAGATTCTCCAGAATTTTTATTCTACAAGTATGAAACTCAAATGTTAAGTCACACAGAATGTCTCTCCAATCCCCTCATGTCTTAAACAGGTTAAATTTCATTAAGTTTTAGTTTGATTTGTAGATCTAAAAATATCACAATGCAGAATACTACTTAAAATAGGTAAAAAACTCAACAAAATCATTCTTTAGAAAAATGTAGACACTCACGTCTCTATGTACCATTGGATGTCAGCAATATCAATGTGTATTTTTAAAATTTTCTCAAAATTCTGAACTCTGTGATATTAATACAAGTCTAAATATTATTTAAATATCTTACTTTTTAGGCTAATGCAAAATTATTTCTACTTTCATTCTAAGTGTTTTCTTTTTAAGAATTCTACAGCAATTTTTTTCTTTACTTGGTGTTATTGTGTATATTGTTAACAAATAAGGACATTTTCTCCTTTTACCAGAATATGGATAAAATCCACCTGCCCTTACTTGGGTAACTAAAAATTAACTGTCTGTGTCTGAATTAATAACTGGAGTTACTTTTCATAGCCAATAGAGAGAAATAAGTAATTTTAAAGTGAGATTTTTTTAATAAAATTCAGATTAACTGACCTCTGATACAAACACAACAAAAACAGAACAAAAAAAATTAAGTAAAACATAAAAATCCAGATATTATTTCTATTTTATGTATTATTTTATTCTTTTGGCATGCATTCGCTGTTTATATCTCAGCTGTCAGTAGTTTCCCATTGGACATCTTACTTCAGAATGAATACTGTGCTTATCTCCTTAGCTATAAGTTTCAGGAATTTTTATTTCAAGATATTACTTCAAATAAGGATTACATTTCCAATCTTATCTCTGCCTTCTGACCCTTTGTCTAGCTAAAGTGGACTCTAAAAATCACAAAAACGACTTAACTGAGAGTAAAAACAGATTGGGTTGCTTAGATATGTCTGGAGCTAGTTGAATGAATTATACATCTTATGCCACACATTTGAATCAAACCCTTTACTCTGTGACTAGCAAATAGGAAAGAGTGGTTACCACAAACTTGTAAGTGCTTCTGAGTACAAAGCTCTCTGAGCTCAAACTTAAGAGTAGCATGAGGAGAAAACCAAACCAAGAAATGACAAGAATATCCTCCCCACTAATAATATAGCTGTCAGTTCTCAACTCTTAATTAGTGGTCTGAGATCCAATAAATTTTTCCAACAATACTTTCTCTAATCCCTGTAAGGTAAAAACTATCACTTTATAAGAGCATGTTATTGTCAAAAAAGCTTAAGCTGTTCATGTACTTCAAAAGATATTTTTTATCTACTTGCCTCAAAATACTGACAACAACAGCTTTCCAGGACAAACAAAGAATAGTATTAGGCTTAGCTGTTTCATCAGAAAATCATAAAGATTGCAATTGTGAAAAGCAACTCACTTCAGTTTTACATGACCCTTTGGAGCAGCTACCTCTTGCATAATGCTGAGCAGAACCTACTTGTGACATGTAGCAAAACTGAATGTCCAGAAAACAAGTGAAAGGAAAAATGGCCATTCTTATGACACTTACTGTTGCTTTCAAGAGAACTTGAATCTCAGCAACAGAAGAGCACTACACTTGTTTTATACTTACTTTGATGAAGAAATGACATCCTTTCAATTTTTGAACACATCTTACCATATTTTTCACATAACCTGTTGTAGACTTGAGACTAAACATAAGTCTTAATCTTCTTTTCCATCAGTAATATGAAATTAAAAAATAAGGAAGAAATATTTGTGATCATGGGTTGAAGTTTGTGTTCATATGAATGTTTGAAAATAATTCATAAAATTTATATTTTGAGGTCTGATAATATTTTTTATTTTCTATACTCAAGCTGCAAATACATTTTTATACTCATGTAAAATTAATATAATTATAATTTAGATTTCACTGTTAAAATTGGTTTTGTGTCAGTCACTCATGCTTATGAAAATAGAAAATTAAAAAAAAACTGCAACTATTCTATAGTATTTCCAACTTGGATCAGATTAGCCATAAATTATCTAATTAGGATTTCAAGCTTGTGTTTATTTTCTGTTTTGAAACCTAGGGTTTATTTCAAATTTTCAATATTATAAATGAATACCAAGGACTTTAAATGCAAACTACATTAACCACATATATAGCTCATCAGATTAAAAATTAAACATTATACACTGCTGAAACTGTCAACACAGATGCAATGCCTTTGAATTCTACAGCAATTCCTCTTGATGTCATCAGTGTTGCAAGAAGGTGAGTTTCTTACAAACAAAAAATAAATCATAACAAAACAGAATTACCTGTTTATAAACTCATATATATTTGTCTCTAGGCAGAATGACATTGCAAAGCATTACACGTAATATTAATAAAAATGACAGTTTTATATGTAACAATAGTAGCTAAACTTTAGCAATACTGAGTCTAGTTAACTCACAGAGTTTAGACAGCAACTTTTCTATTTCTCTATCATTTTGTTCCCTCTCAATGACAATTTAACTGGTGTCTCTATGAGTATTTTCTTTACATAACAGAAAATAGTCACAACCTGAATGTGCAGTACCAGTAGGAGCAAATGTAAAGACCATGTTTCTCAATGTAAAAATATTTTATACAGTGTCAAAGTCTCTGTGTAAAAATATTTTTAACAATGTTTACAGTTACACTTCTCAATTATCCTGAATTCTTTTCCATATCTTTCTTTGAAACAAGATTTGGAGCTGCATCCCACCAACTTGGCAAATTTCTGGACTATCAAAGTTTTTCTTCTTAACTTCGTGGGCATCAGCCTTACTGATCTTTGAAGGGTTAAACATCATGCAAAAGAAAACCCCTTTGCATAAATACCCTTTTTTCTTTGTCTTATCTGTTGTTTCCACAGAGAATTACTCTGGCTAGCAAACTCCTTTCCCTAATTCAAAAGGGTGAGAAAGTGGGATAAGATTAGGAAATACAGGAATTAGTAGAAGAAAGGAGGGAAAGATTAAAAAAGGATTGTAGAAAAAAAAAAGGGACAGAAAAAGAAAATAAAACAATGAAACTAGGATTCAGTAAATCAAGAGAAAGAAGAAAAGCGGGAAAAGGGTGTAACTGACATTGACAGAAGAATGAAAAGTAAAATCTTATGCTATGAAATGCCAGCTCTTATTCCAGTCGTGGAGATGATATGACTGTGACAAACAGCCATACATGAAATATACCAAACATGAAAATATTTGCAGAACTAAAAAGTAGATTTCATCCTCAGAAAAATTGTAATGAAAATGTAGAATTCAATAGAATTCATTAATATTATAGTAAAGATACTTTTATAATTTTGCTGTCTTTTTTGTTGGCACAAAAGAATAAAATAAAACAATTTTATCCACAAAGGCATTGCTGCTTGGCAGCACACTACTTCAATTCTATAGCAACCCTCTGGTTTATGTTACAAACTAGTTCTGAATTCTGATGACATTGACATATCTGTAAGAAGTGGATTCTAAAACAGAGGGGTTTTGTTGAATTAAATATGAAAAGGAATAATGCAATCAGTACAGAATTCCTTGTCTCATTTATTTTTATATGGAGTTCAGTACAAATCTCAATTAATATGTGTTTCACTTATGAACGTTATCAAGTTTTCTATTTTTGTTTTGTTGCAGAATATTCTAGTGACACCTTATGATTGTGAATTGTACCTCCAAACCAGAAGTACTGTTCAAGGAATCAGCAAAACTGCACTGAAGGGCTACATACTTGATTAATGCTTGTTATCTTCAGAGTCTTCTTGGAAACAGCAGTATCTAATAGATTAACTACTCCTGATGGTTTCACAATAGTCTAAATGCAGAATTGCAATTTTATCATGTCGTGGTAAGTAAATAAAATGATTGAAATCAAATATTCCCTCATCCAAAATGTTCGCTCCTGTGTTCCCTTCTTATTTCCAGCCTAGCAGCTGTTGCTTAATTCCCAGCCTCTCACTGATCCCACAGTACCTCATGGCACCACAGGAAAATCTGACAATTTTCCATCATCCTTCAGAGATTGCAGAATCATTTATGTTGGAAAAGACCTCCAAGTTCATGAAGTCCAACCTTTGACTGAACATCACCATGTTGAATAAACCATAGCACTAAATCTGATTGTTTCTTGAACACTTTGAGGGATACTGAACACTTCATCACTTCCCTGAGCAGTCTGTTCCAAAGCTTAAAAACCCTTTTCATGACAAAATCTTCCTGATATATTCAGCTTATCTATATCACATGTCCTTGCTGTAACTACTTTCATTACATCCACATATAACATCTCTTAAACAGAATCCCTCGTCTATGAATAAGGATTCAAAAGCTTTCACCTATGAGACCAACAGGCATAGAAGAAATAGGAGAGGAGAGAGAAAAAAGAATCTTGCATGCACTAGCTGGCAAATTTCAGAGATATACATACAAATAGCATATTTGTCAATATACAAGGAATGCTTAGTTTATGATAGTTATGAAATCTGAAAATAATTTGTGATCTTACTTTTTGTATAAGACTCTACCTGGGATCTTCTGGAGGATGATGATTGAGCTTTTTCACTAAACTGAAGAAGCATTCACTTCTGCTTATGCTTAATATATAACAGGGGAAAAAAAAGACTTGGTGATACAGACTTTTAATGAAACAACTTGATTCTGTACAAAAATAACATCAGAAATTTTTTTGTTACACTGAAAACTTCTATGGCCACTTCATACAGCTATTGAAAAGAGTAACTAGTGCAGCTCAACATTTAGGAAGCTCCAGAGATCTAAATGCACTATAACCTGAATCAATGACTAAAAAGTCAAGTAAAGAACAAAAACTGAGTAAGGAGCAAGAAATCTCATCTAATGCACTGTTGACTGCACAATGCCACTGAACTGAAAACACCACTGCAAAAAAAAGCTCCTGTCTCTGAGTACGAAGCAGAGCTCCAAGGTCAGCTAACCTACTAACTGAGGATTAAGAGGTGTAATGATCAGAGAAAATTGTGACCTTTAGGCATATGAAAGGCATAAAAAACCATGCCATTGCATCACTGGGAGGTCTGTTCCCAGTTACTGATAACCAACTGAATCTATGTATTGATGGAAAGTTTCCTGCCCTTACAGGTCTTAATATAACTTCTCCCACTTAGATCAAATCTTATGCATCTCTTATTATTAGTTCCTGAAATAAGACTTCTGTAACATGACAGAGGGATGAGCTCTGTACAGTCAAGGGTCAATTTATAAACCTGATAAGACAGACATCTTCAGCCAATGAACCCAACATGAAGCCCATATTGGAATAGTCCCCCTAATATAAGATAGAGAAGAAAGTATTACTGTATCCTTGCTGTGTCATTTGACTCTTCTCCAAGCATCTTCTTTCAACACTGCTGAAGGAAACACATTGTGCCATATGGATTTAGGGTCTCAAAAGGACATTGACAATCTTATCTCCTTAATAACTTTGTTATCTTGCTCTACAGTAGCATAGCATAAATGATTCTCTTTTAAAAATCGAACTTATCTTAAAGTGCATATATATATTTTGGGAAAAGAATAAATTTTGAGACAGCAAGGACTGCTTCTGCACATCCTGTGGCATATTTAATGGGTCTTGAAATCAAGCCCTGAGATTGAGTGATTGAGCTGGAAGAGTTTGGAGGCAGTAAAAATGAAGTGGCAGAAAGGTAAGGTAACAAGAAGGAAGGAGAGGAGTAGGCAGAGAGAAATTCTAAGGCAGAATAAGGACTGAGGGAGAATTAAAAGAAGGTAGACTGGGAAAGTAGTCTGATTAGGAAGAAAAAGGGGGTAGAAGAGACCAAGAGTACATGAAGCATCTATTTAAAAGTATAAATGAAACAAGTTATGAATTACAGAGTAAGAAAAATGCATGTATAGAGAGGTGGAGAGAAGGGTCAGAATGAAAGATACATGAAATGGAGTGGAGAAGCAAAGAAACTTGAGGGCAAGTTAAGTAGGTGGACTGAAGAGTTAAACAGTTGATAGAGAACAGGAGGAGAACTGCGAAGGAAGATTTTCTAGGGGAAGTCTGGATAAGAAGTTCTGCTCACAGTGAGTTTAAGTGATAATCTGTGTCAATGTTTGGTTTGAGAGGCAGAACATTAGTGTGCAATAGAATCAAAAGGAAATTTCTTGTGTTTGAGTGTTTATCAGCTGTGAAGATGAAAGGCAGTATTATGGGCATTAGCAATAAAATAATTAATACATTTTTCAAAGGATAAGATATAATACACTTTAGGTTCAGAAACCTGCTTAGGAACATTCTTGTCTAGTCATCTGTCCTCTATATGAATATAGGTGAGTTGTTTTGTTTTGGTTTTTGTTGTTTTTTTTGTTTGTCTGGTATTATTGTTTGTTTGTTTGTTTTGTTGTGGGTTTTTTTGTTGTTTCTTTAATGTATAACAGAATTCCTCCTTCCAGTGCCTTTCAGCAGGTTTTTTTTTTGGTTTGGTTTTGGGCTAGTTTGGTTTGTTTGGGTTTTTTTGTGATTGCACTAAGGATGACTGATTAAGATAAGCTACATATGATACAAGACATCCATATTGTTTACTGGTGTGCCTCAAAAGTACTTGTTTATCCTTTCCTTCATCTTGTAATCATTCCAGTGTGCACATGTTCATCCCTGGGACTTTGGAGATATGATTATATACATCACCCCCAAATATCTGGGCTCTTTATGAGCTTTTATGCTGCTGGACTACAAGAGACCACCTACCCGTAGCACAAGTGTTAGCATTTGAAATAAACACGCGGTTCCCCACTATAGATTAATTCTTTTTCTTTTCCAATGTTTTCAGCCTCTGTTTTCTAAATCACATCTATGTCAATCTCAGGGAAGGATTCAGGTACTGAATAAATCCCAAAGACACTTAAGTCAAAATAAGTGCCAAGACTATTCTACAACAGAGCCAAATTTTCTTTGATGTCCTTCTTATGTTTTGGAGGCATTTTCTTTGTGTGCTCAGATGCACTGCAATCTGAATAGGTAGACAGAGAGCACCTTAAGTCTTTTGTGATTTAAGATGCTGAGGGAATGGGCAGTCTTCAATTCTTCCTAAAAACCCTAATAAGACAGGAAGGTTAGTCATAACAAATCATGGTCTAGTTAGGCAGATTATATTGAGATCATTTATAAAGGTCAGGATAGCGAGTAAACTCATACATAAGTTTCTGGTTCCTGTTAACCAGACTTAGTTCCGTTCCTGTCTATTGACTATATGATTTATTAATGAATAGAAAATCTGATCAATAATGATAAGAACTCTCTTTATCCTTCTTCCTACTAGAGTTTCTCCCCACCATGTTTTGTTCTGGCTCTTTATGGCTCCAAGGCTCTTGTGTTTCTGGTGCACAGTGACCCACTCACAACTAAAAATTGGGATATGTTCTCCCAGAACTGGTGGCAGGGATCACCAGTGATGGGGTGATGTTGGGAAACACGATTTGTGACATGGAGCATTTTCATGCTGGGGATATAACAATGCACATCTCTCTGATGGTGTACAGTTTAGCATTCAGTGAGAATCATTAAGAGCACTTTTTTAGGGTGAAAAGGTACTGAGCGTTCTGTGTTAGCCTCGTGCATGGAATTCCTGTCATTTTTCTTCTGAAGTGGAATCAGTATTTATTTTAAAATGTCACTGCTTCCTCAGTGCTTTCCTCAATGCTTTCTTCAATGTTAATTCAAATAAGTCTCCATTTGATATTTCCTAAATTTGATAGATACAAATTTTTGGACTCTTTTTCATCTGAAAAAATCTGTGGTCTGCCAATGAGTCCTTTCACATGAAAGGTTCCCCAAATGTAGCATATTGCTATCTGATATTTTCCCCTATACTACTACTTAATCATCAAAATTATGTTTGTATGCTTATAATTTTTCCCTAATTTTTATTATATTGCAAAAGTATTTTGCCAGCTAAAGAAAAAGAAAAAGAAAGTTTTCCAGGATTTTCTGAACTTGTTTTGTCCACAAGTCCAGTTTATCATGCATCTAATATGAGTTGATGATTCAGACTTTCAGAGTTTTTTTTAACTTGTCCTACAGTGTAGCATCAAAAAACTGTTGTCCTTACGAAAAGACTTCACCAAGATGAGTATTCTTAACTGTTTATGGTGTCAAACATCGAAGAAAATACCAGATAATGCAGATACAGCTACATTCATAATTATTGATCATTCTTTTACATGCATAAAGGTCTCCTTCATTCATAGAACAATAAAAGAAATCCTCATTCTTAAATTTTATGCAAAGCTTGGAATAGATCTAACATCTTCCCTACATTCTTGGTATTTTCTATTTTACATTATTGACTGTTGCTCTCAGACCTACTGAAGAATTATATCTTTCCCCAGTTAACGTATCAGAACCTGTAAATTTGTCAGGAAAGTGCTTAGGAAACCAGACTTTTTTAGAAGACCATAAATGTTGCGTTTTTAATATTTTCAACCTTCCTTGTCTAATAACAGCAGTTCCTTTATCACTCATCATCCAGATTACTGAGAGTTACAAATGTTTAGGCCAAGGAGTCTTAAAGGTTATAGAAATATAAACGTTGATTTACAATGTCACCCCTTGGGAGAACAGTCCATCTATAAGCCTGGTAAAGTAATAGGGAAAGAGAGGCTCTGCTCTGAGAATTTCAGTGAACATTTTCAAATGTTTGCTTGAGCTGTAAAGCCAAAAATGTATTCCTATGAAAATTAGAAGTGACAAAAAAATACTTCTTGTAATTACATTTCAAAGTGCTGGTCAGATTATTTGTTTACTTCTTAAGCTCCATTGAATCCTATTCTCTCTGTAAAAAATAATGTACTGCAACATCCAAGACATCTTGAATGTAATTGCTTATCTTACTTTAATTAATATAATCTAAAATGTTTAACTAATCTGGAGATTTATTTGAAATAGTGTAACTGAAAATTAAGTTTTGAGAACAAAAGGAGAAAACAGGAATAGAAGGAATTAATAAAACTAAAATTAATCTTGTTCTGTCAATGAATTGATTTTTATTCCATTATTTACTTTTCTATGATCCTTGCCAGCGACCTTGATTTTATTTGTGCAGAAGAAACATTTTACCAGCTATATGGCTTGCTCTTAATGACAACAGTAAAAAAAAAAAAATTCACAAAGAATTTAGAAATACATTTATCATTTTCCACTTTAAGATCCCAAAGCACTTAATAAACACTTATTAATTAAGCTTCATTCCCAACCCTGTGAAGATAAGCACATTATAGATTTCTATTTATAGATGGGAAAACTAAGCCACAGCATGCTGAAGTCAGTTGGATACCACCACCAAAACATGTCATCCTGACACAACAAGAGGAACCTGGGGCCTGATCCTTTACTGTTTTGGGTTCTGTACGTAATTGGTGACACCTTTGCTGGATGTGCATGAGAAAATTGCTGGTTTAGAAAGTCAGCCCCTTGTTTCATTAATTTCAGACTGGTATAAGCAGTTACATCAAAATGCACAATGCTATGTGGTGACAGGAATACAATCTCTGGTGTATTATCTACCAAAAATCTGTTCCTCCCTGTTTTGACCCCCTCTCATGAGATACCACAGGGCTGTGTTCACTCAGATTTTACCTTATAAAAGTGGGACATGCTTTTAAAGAAGTACAAATCTGTAGCTGTGTTTTAATTTTTGTATTGATCTTTTTCACTCATTTAAGTTTCCTGTCCACCTGAAATTTTTCAGTGAACAGAGAAGGAAAGAAGCTCCCCTCCCCCCATTTTTTATATTTTAAAAAATGTTCAAGCAAGGTGAAAATATTTTCTAGATTTTTACTTGTTTGGTTTATAAATCAAGAGATTTTAAAATTGTCATTAGGACACAGTAAGGTAGTTTAACTCAATTTAGCAATGAAGTCAGTGTTTTTCCAAGCTATCAAGTTAGTGCCTTATTAAAATCCCAGTGGCACTGCAGTATCCGAGGTGGGGAAAAAAAGGTTAAACTGCATATCAACTACTGAAGGGAGCTGAAAGGATGTAGAGCCCAATTAAACCTTCAGCATTGCTCTTGCTCATAAACACTTGCTACTTTATTCCCTCTGGAACATATTTCGAGGCAGCTAAAGTGGGAACCCAGCAAGAACCTTTTCATGAGATCTCTGTTATTGAGCCTCAGGTCCAGCCCAGTCCTTCTGGGTGAAAGGCTTCATACTCCCTCTCTATTAATCATCATCTGGCCTTCTAACACCTGGGACTGACTCCAACTCCCACTGTTGCTATATTGACAATATTCCCTGTTGATTTCCTCATTTTCTCAGCCAAGGCTAGAATGACCTCTTTAAAATTCTTTATAAACGTCAGTAATTGCTGCATCAAACTTCAATTCATTACTTTCCCAGGCCTCATGTATTTTGATGATATGAAAGTTGACCGCATTTACATGCAAATTGAAGTTTTATATTAATAAGGGCCAGTAAAAAGAGATTGCATGGTAATACTCCATTATGACTTTTAAATACATTTGCCCATGTCTCGACTTGGCATTAGCATGGTCAGACCACGAGGAAATCATGTTGGTCTGATTGCAATTTTGTTTTCCAATTGAAAGTACAATTTCATCAGGTTTCCCTGTCATTTCTAATAATGACTTAAGTTTGCTTGCTAAATTGAAGAATTTCTCCAGGCCTCTGTATGGGCTGGGAAACAGGTGAGGAGACAGCTGCTTCATAACGAAGCGCTTCGTTATGAACTACCACTATATTCAACCCCATAAGGCTTGTTTTATGATAGAAACAAAATTACTGAAGGTCTAGTGCATCTGAGATTGATTATCTTAAGCATATGAACTTTCAACATAGAACTTTGGAAGCACAACAGTTCATGAGTGAATGAGTCTTTAATACTCTGATCAGAGAGTCCTTAATGTTTTAGGCTGCTTTTTCATTGTTTGGTCTTAGATTTTGTACACAGTTATATTCCAGGAGGAAAAGAAACACAACAACATTCTGCAAAAAAGGAATTATGTATGTTAATGTGAAAATTCAAGAAATCACTTTTCTACATATACATTCAGATAGGAATCCTAGAGAGGATGTAATCTCAACATTAAATTCATGACGCCATGAAATAACATTCATGTTACTGATTATAAAAACCTAATTTGATTTCTCATTGGACAATTAAGAAATTAAAAAAACCTTGTGGTTACAGGAGAATTAAAAAAAAGAAAAGATCCATATAGCTCTAATATCACAGATATTCCTACATACTGTTAAATATACCTTTTTGGGGTGGTTCCATAAAGACCAATAATGCTGTCAAGGATAAATAGCAAAGTACATTTATAAAATGTGCTTATGTAACAGTGTATGTGATATTATGTTACAAACCCAAGCAAAAATGCATCAAGTTTATTTGTTAGAGGTTTTTTGTGCTCCAAGACCCCTGAGGGTCAGTGGGATTACCAGGGAAGCACATACATAAGAGTCTTGTTTGTGCAGACTCTTGCTTTCCACTGTAATCTTCTAAGACAACAATAGGTGACATTCCTTGAATGTGCACATTTGTCATTGCAATAATTTTGGAAATAGCTGATGTGGTAGAGCTGGACTGTACACTTACTGCCTAAAAATTAAGCTGTGATCCAGTAGGACCTTCTGCTTAGGCAGATCTCTCCTGTTTGTGCAAAGTCCCATAGACCTCTATCAACTCAGAGAAGGATTCAGGCTCTTCTTACATGAATCCTTATGTGGATATTGGAGTTGGAATTAATACTTTAATACCATTTATATCTTCTCAGAAGTGTGCCTTGCTCAGGCCAAGCAGTTATAAAGCTAAATTTTATTAAAACAATTCCTCATTCTTCTCTTTTATATCTGATAAGTTTTCAACAGCAGCTTGAATAGAGAGAGGTCAATGAGTGTATGATAATACCGCAACATCAGTGTTTGTAATAAATATTGATGCTGGGAATTTTTTAACCTATCATTCCATGGTGTCAGTTGTCCTATTTGCTATCAAAATACAGTATTATGAATTTATTTGATAGTTCTGCCTTCCAAATAAAAGCAACAAGTAAATTGCTCATCCTAATAAAAAGTCTAGTCATTAGGATTGTCATATGATTAATGCTCTTTTAGTCCACTGAACAAGAGATCAATACCTGTTTCAAAAGTTCCACAACCCTTGTTAGTAGCTTGAGTATAATAGTCAAGAATAAAATGAATCTTCAGAAGTCCTCTTTGCTCTGCTTAAGTCAACTTGAAGATTCAGGATGAGAAATCTTTGCACTGAGTGATGCTAATTCCCTCCTTCCTAACCAAATGCTGCATGTGACTGTTCCATCTTCCTGGATGCAGTTGAAAAATAGATTTCTTGCCTCTGAAAAATTAGTTCTTCGGGTCCTTGAGAGGTGGTTTGATTGTCTTATTAGTCTCTGTTATGGTAAATTGAAACAGCAGATTTGATAGTGAGGATATGATGCAGAGAATTTTTCTTTGGGAAAGTATGGAAAATGTAATTATGCTTGATTTCTGTTGGAAATGGTCTTGTTGTTTAAACAGAAAATAATTTATCTTGAAATACCTGAATAAGTCAGTGTTCATAAATATATATATGTGTTTATAAAATGGCTAAAAAACTCTGTAAACCATAGAATCATAAAATTGTTTAGGTTGGAAAAGATCTTTAAGACCATTGAGTCCAACTGTTAAGTATTCTACTTGAAGAAATAAAGCCTGTAGATAACATACTACCTTCAAAAAGAAAGATCACCATTAACTGAAGTGGTAATTAGGAATGTCTACTGACGATCATGGTAGATTTCAGGAGATCAGAACTGTTTTACGGTTAAGGTACAAAAGATTACAGAACTGCAAGAAAAGTTAATGAAGATGATAAGTAAATTCACTATTTCTCTCATGTTCTTTTTCCTCATCTACCATGTAAGACCATCAACATGAAATCCACAAAGTACGAGCAGTCTTTATAAGAACTAATGCTGAAGGAAAATGTAGCAGGATCAGGTAAGTGTTTCAGAGCCTAAAGAGAGTAAGACTTAGCTTATCTGTGCAAATGCAGACTGTTATTAAAAAGTATATCCAGACATCATGAGTGAAACCATAGTTAATATGATACAGAAAACTTTAATTCCTTCTTCTTGAAACTATAATGAGTGAAAGGCAGAAGGATCTGCTCAAACATTTTTTTTCCAAAGCTATGTTAATTCTCAAGGGAATTGGCACAAGGTAATTCCAAAATTTTTACCTTGGACATGTATTTCTTATTATATTTGTGAGATTTTTCATGGAGATACAAATAATTAATACAAAAAGTCAATAGCAACTTAAACCCAAACAGATATACAAATAACATTTAACTATGTAAGAAATTTAAAGGAAAATAAGAAAAAGAATACAAAGATGTATATTAGAAATTGGAGCTGAAGGAAGGGTACACAACCTCATACCAAACACCAAACAGGTCATGACCTAGCTTGTTGTTAGTAGACTTTACTGTTCTAGACTAAATAGGACCATGATTTTCTCATTTCACAGCAGTCAGGACTGCTGTCTCCCACACCCTGTACAGAATCATATAATTTAATCAGGTTATTCCTGTATGTTTATTTTAATACTCAAACTCCTCTAAAGATCAGTTCCAGAGGTCTGCTTTCTCATAAGTTCATTACTAATCCAAAATCTGGAATGACACCAATAAGGACGAGTCCAGACTCTGTGTGTGTCTGATTTCTGAAGTGTGTCAAATGATTGAGGTATTGATACTACGCTCAAACTCTGAACACTGAGGGAGAAGTATACTGTGTATTGTAGTAGCACTCCAGTGTTTCAGAAATGTAAATTAAAAAGAGATTAAGGTATTATATATATGTTACTCTACATCTATTCACAGTTTAGCAGATTTTGTGCAACTGACCTATGCGTTGTTCCAAGAGAGATGTGGATTACTTGGGAAGAATTAAAGACTGCTGAATCAAGAAAGATATAGGAGTAATGCCTTCCAAGAGATGACAGGAGGGACTACTGTTCTTCAGGCTGAGAAACAGAGATAGTTTATGGAACCATCTTCAGTTACACTAAAATAATATCACATAACAGCAAAGTAGAAAGAGAGGAATTATTCTACATGTTCATTAAGCATAAGAGAAGTAAGGTATTAAACTGCAATAAGAGAAATCAAAGTTGGACGTTGGGTGGGAAATACAAGAAGGTAGTGAGAAATATTGGAATACAGTGCTTGGGGAGGCAGCAGAATGTCCACTGCTGGACCTGTGAAAGAACAGACTAGGTAACACTTCTTGGAAAAGATTTACCTGCAACTGTTTCAGGATCTGCCCATGAGATTGTATTACATGGTTCCCCAAATGCTCTGCAGTCTGTTTTGCTAAGAGGAGTCTGTAAAGTTTTAGGCTAATGTAATGAACAATACAGGTATTTCTACTCTCTAACTTTGATTAAAATTGTTTATAGTGTCTCAAATATTTCTTGTTATTGTTTGTATTACTTACTATGACTCGTGTGTTCATTTAATATTTGTTTACCTCAGAATTATATGACATTCTTTCTTTTTCACGGGGACTAGGAAGTCTAAAATATAACTTGATAAACAAGTATTAATGGATTTTAGAATTAACTTTGTAAAAGTTTCTGTAGTAAAAGCCAGAAATATCTGGTGGGAAAGGACTATAAAAGTTTATACAAGGCATTGTCTCCAAATTACCCCAGCATTATTACTCAACTTCCATTGTAAAAGGAAAAGAACTTGGCATATTATCTAAATATCTGAAGGACTATGTTATTCTGATATCTGCTACTTTTTGTTGCAGTTTAAAGCAGATATTCTTTCTTTTTTTTGGAGGGGGGATGGGGGAAAGTTGGGGGTGATGGGATTCAAGGGGCTATGAAGAAAAACAGCAGCACCTGTATGTAAAGTAGTGAGGTAGAAGAATCATGAAAAAGTGTTGGATGGCCACAGCTGAACATGTCTCAGTTCTCCAGAATATTAATTTCCATTGGAGTATATTTATGTATTAAAAGGTGGTGTGGGTGGGTTTTTCATTTGATTTTGGTTTTGTTTTTTTTGGGGGGGATTATGTAGAGCAATAAGAGTACTTGTTCCTTTGTGGAGAAAGAGAAATGAAAGGTTTTTTCATTCTCTGTCCTAAATAATTTATATAAGGACAGAACCAGAATTACCCCATATAGGGGAACAAGGAAGTATATAAACTGTTTATATTCATTTGAAGCAGACAGAAGTTGCTTTAAAAGTAGTCAGTGTGGGCCATGATAGATATTAATTTAAATTCATCTGGCCTTGTTTTTCATCTTAAAGAGCTGTGGTGAGGCAGAGTCTACTGCAGCATCCCATACTTTTATTCTTTGTCAGTGTTCAGTTTTCTAGCCTCACTGCTCTCCATATGCATCAGTCTGGAATGTGGAGTAGTTCTGACATGAAATTTCTCCTTGCAAACTGATAGAATTCTTAGTTACACTATTACAACCAGCTTTTCTCTCCCTTTTGTGAAAATAGAGAAAGATTAAACTTGTAGCTGCTCTTTCGTTGTTTTTTTATACTATTTTTTTAAAAATTTGCATAAACCTTTATTATCTACAGAAAGTTAAAACAGAATGAGAAAAAACTTGTAGATATCATATTTACCTATTAAACTAGACAGAAACATGCTTATCTACTTTGTGACAAATGCAGCTTTATTTTGAAGTATTTTGCAAAGGCCATGACTATGATTCATCACCTGATTATCAGCTGTAAAGGCTTTTATTAAATACCATCCCCATTCAACCATTCATCGTTTTCATATGAAAACAATAAACTATGACTATTGCATGCATAACTCTTCAGTACTGTAAAGCAGAGGACTGAAGTGTGTTGTCCTTCCTATGATATTTCAATTTAAACATGGCTGCACTGCAGTAATGTCACATCTCGTTTACACTGTGGGCTTGGTGGTAGACAGGGATCATTACAGGGGGAACAGTGAGAAAAATACATTACACACTCGTCATAACCATAAAAGAAACTAAAGAGAAAGAGACATTCCGATGCACATGCAGCTTTTATAATAGAACAGAAGAGTAGGATTGCACTGAGAAATGTACAAAGGCAGTAAGTTTAGAAGAGAGTTACCACAGCACTAAACTGTCAAGCTTGAGTCAAATGATATTACTTCTGACACCTCTGGCTACAATACAGTGCTTTCGGATTCAATTTCTCTACTTCTTTTTGGTTGTTGCAGTAAAGGCAATTCCCTTGTGCTTTGATTGTTGAGATTATCCTCTTTTATATAGCTCCCCCCTTCCCTTTCTTTCCCTCCTCCTTTCTGTACTAGTATTATGGGTGCGAACAAAGATTATGCAGACTGCATTTTTGGGCATAAGGTTAATTTTGATTATTAATTAAGGATATCCACATATAGAAAAACTAAATTCAGTAGGTATCTCATTTTTATGTGCCTGTATCACATAATCGCAGAATCAATTAGGTTGGAAAATACCTCTGACATCGTCAAGTCCAACTTGTGACCGAACATCACCATGTCAACTAGACCATGGCACTAAGTACCATGTCCAGTCTTTCCTTAAACACCTCCAGGGACGGTGATTCCACCACCTCCTTGGGCAGCCCATACCGATATCTAATCACCCCTTCTGTGAAGAATTTCTTCCCAATGTCCAGCCTAAACCTTCCTTGATGCAGTTTATGACTATGTCCTCTCATCCTGTCCCTAGTTGCCTGGAATAAGAGACTGACTCCCACCTGGTTACAAACTCCTTTCAGGAAGTTGCAAAGAGTGATAAGTTCACCCTGAGCCTCCTCTTCTTCAGACTAAACAACTCCAGCTCCCTCAGCTGCTCCTCATAGGACTTGTGCTCCAGACCCTTCACCAGCCTCATTGCCCTTCTCTGGACCTGTTCCAGCACCTCCATGTTCTTCCTGAATTGAGGGGCCCAGAACTGGACACAGGTGTGGCCTCACCAGTGCCAAGTACAGGGGAAGAATCACTTTCCTAGGCCTGCTGGCCACACTCTTGCTGATACAGGCCAGGATGCCATGAGCACACTGCTGGCCCATATTCAGCTGACTGTCCATCATCGATCCCATGTCCTTTTCTGCTGGGCCGCTTTCCAGCCACTCTGCTCCCAGTGTAGTGCTGCATGGGGTTATTGTCTTTCGTGACTATATTTTCCCCATGTCCAATAAAGAATGGAGGTTTTCCTTGCCCCTCTTTTTGCTACTAATGTTTTATAAAAATGCTTTTTATTATCTTTTACAGAAGTGGCCAGATTATGTTCTAATTGAGCTTTTGCCTCTCTAATTTTCTTTCTGCATGACCCAAGGATCCTTAAAGATTCCTGAGTTGCCTGCCCCTTTTTCTAAAGATCAGACACCTTCTTTTTTTCCTGAGTTCCTGCAAAATTTCCTTGCTTAGCCAGGGCAGTCATCTTCCTTGCCACCTCATTTTTCGGCACATAGACATGGCCGGCTCCTGCACCTCCAAGATTTGTTTCTTAAAGGATCTCTAGCCCCTTTTTTTTTAAGGCCTGCTTCTCAAGGCACTTTCCAAATAAGTGTCCTGAACAGGCCAAAGTCAACCCTCTGGAAGTCCAGGGTAGAGGTTTTGTTTATGCCCCTACTTACTTCACCTTGTATTGAAAACTCTCATTTATGTTCACTGTGCCAAAGGCAGCCTCTAACCACAACCTCTCCCACCACTTACTAAGAGCTAAGGGTTTTCCTTGTTTATAACACTTGAGTAAAATACTCTTGTATGCCATTTTAGTAATCGAAAGTACAAGAAAAGCTATTTGCAAGAACTTCAAGATTCTATAGCATGGAGCAGATTAAGAAAGGAAAATAAGAGAATTAACTGCTAAAAGATTTGGTACATTTTTAACTGGCATTAGCCAGTATATAAACATAGAAATGTAGTAGAAGACTTGTCATCAGATTCTGTTCATACTATTACAGGTGCTGAATTATAAAAATGTTCTCATAGAATAGTTGATGTCATCTCAAAAGCAGCGTACGTTAACTCTCGTTGATGTGATTCAAATGGGATTTTGCTAATGGTTACTGGTGTACACTAATTTTCAGAAGAAATTTACTCTTCTTATGGTTTATAACAGTCTGTTGTTTTTTGCCATGATCATTCCTATTCTTTAGCATAAACAGTTCCTCTTCCTCCTTTATTTATTACAATAATTTATTTGCTCTTTATTGGCAGGGATTGTGCCATCTTATTTTTGGTAGACTAAATAAACTGAACTCCAGTGTACTGAACAATGGATCAAGAATTATAGCTCTCCAAGATACCTCTGCATAGTGCTCTTGTTTTCAAATAGGATAATGGCTACATAGAACAGAGTTAGAAGACTAGTCACAAAGCATAAATAATTGAGTTTATAATCAGTTTTATTTCCATCTTGATTATGTTTTCTCCCAGTTGGATAAAGTTAGCAGAATACATTCTGTATCAATTTTAGTTTTCATTGTTTGTTTTGGGACACATAGATTATCCCCTCCAGTAATATTCAAGCCCTACCATCTTCAGTGCTGTTTGTTCTGTAAATGAGTTGTAGTACACACAATCAGTGAAAAAGTCTTGACAAGTTTTGTTACTCAGAATCAATTTATATCATGCTCATATAAATATTTTGCTGTTGCAAAATACCAGCAGTTTTCTGGAATAATAGACCTGTAAGGGCAGGTAGTGAATGAAACTAAAGGACAAGGAAAGTATCTAGAGACAGACACATTGTCATGAGGCACAGCCTATTCCTGCATTTAACTCATTTTCTGAAAACTTGTTGAATACCTGTTCCTTTGTCCTTTCCTCAGCTTCCATTTTTAACCTTTCATCTACAATACCTGTTCCATCTTTTTGCATGTGTATCCCTTCAGTTTGATTTTTCTTCTTCCTACCTTAAAAGACTTTCAGTACAGCATAACTCCAAACTGTTTCATATATATAAATATATAATTTTTTTTTAATTTCACAGAATGATTGGCAAGCATCATACAACCATACAGCAGAGCCACCAAAGTCCCCTAAACCAGAATGTCTGAACAGCTGTTAAGATGGAATTGAAGTACCTACTTTCATGAGGACAACTTGCAAGTCACCCTTATAGTTCTATACCTTTTCACTGCATTGTTTCCATTTCTCATCCACATTGAGTTGGCAACATTGGCCTAATACTATTCAGTTATTTTCTTCCTCTCATTCCTAGAACAAGGAGAGTATAGTTTCTTTCTGGTATTGTGATACATAGACCATGACTCTAAATTATGGCTGCTTATGCCAAAAACAAACAAACAAACAAACAAAAACCACAAGGAAAAGTATTTTGTTTCAAATAAGCATCAAGAATAAACTATTTCTTTGGTAACTTTTACAAACTTTTTTGGATATCTTATATTATAATCAACAGTCTACAAGCTTCTCTATCACCCATTTATTGTGGAGTACCTCTAGCACTTAAATCAACACTGGAGTCCTCCCTCTGGGTCACACAATATGTATTTATTAGGAGTCCGTAATGAGAAACATTTCTTGTACTCTGTACTGCTTCTACTGGGAGAGGAGCAGCCTGCATGATGTCATGTTTTAATTTGGGACAGAAACAGTGGTTGACCTCAGCTGACCAAAGCTATGGATATATCCCATACTGCGTGATATCATGCACAGCAATCAAAACGAGGAGGAATGTGGTGCTGTGAGGAGGTGGGTGGTTGTCTTCGTGTCACTCGTGGGGTTTTTTTGTTTTGTTTTTCCTTCATGTATTCAATTTTATCTTGAACCATGAGTTTCTCTTGCTTTTGCCCTTCTGATTCTTTCCCTCACCTTGCTGCAAGTGAACAAGTGAGAAATTGGGTAGGGGCTTAGCTACTGACTAGGATCAAGCAACTGAATACCCCTACCTCTAAAAGTGATCTATCACCAATATATCACATTTCATGTTTTCCTAGTTAAAATGTGACACAGATACAGAACAGGAAAAATATGGCCATGTTGTCTAAAGTACAACTTTCAATTAATGAGTTACACTTAAGTGAATGCCTTGGATCTTCAAAATATATAGGACTGGGGAAGATACTCATCCTTCTAGTTTGCTATCCATTCCAGTAGTGTAGGGTTACAGTATGTTTCCCTTCAGCTACCAAGTCATTCACTGGTATAGGAGCTAATCAAAAGAATATATGGAGTTTTGCAAATAATTTCTATTATAAATGTTTCAGACTGGGATGGACTCCTAAAATTGCAACAGGTCTTCCAGTAATCAGGAAGAAGAAAAGTAGTTTAGTAAGCTTATTTTATTTCCTGAAACACACACAATATGCTGATAATTCCTTATTAATAGCATGAATCTCAAATTACTTGACATTTTTCATTTACAATCCCAGGTGCTACCACTAAAAAAATAAAATCAGAATCCTAGATTGTCCGATTCAAAACATTAACATGTATTTGTAATGGTAGGTGATTGTCACCTTTCCAGTGTGCATCCATATCTGACGTGAAATTTGTTGATTAAGTGTTATTACTGGCATTCTCTTCTATATTTCAAATTCATGATCCAACTCCATAGACTTATAAAGATAATTTAAAAGCCTAAACCTCCTGAATTTTCTCACTTAAGGCACTTATGCAAGTATTTTAATATGGCAAGTACACTACTGTTGGCAGTAGCAAAGTGCCTCTAAATACTCCTTGGAGACAAAACTGAGCAATAGACTTAAATGTAATAATGACTAATAAACTTACCCTATTTTGGACTTAAATAAGATATCACCATTTATTGTTGAAATAAGTGGAAGTCTTTTCTGTCTCACCTGTCAACAATTATGGGTGTACAAATCCTAGGGTGCTCTTTGCTCTGTTCAAAGTCTGAGGAAGTTTCCTCCATCACGTGGAGGAAACTTGACTTGACTTTGTATCTGCACAGGAGGCCAGAATTTAGCCTTGATACTGTAGAAAAACTTGTATAGGATTAAGAGAGTGGACACCTGGTTGTATTCCCTCTGTGCAATGGTGATGGCTGTATTCCCTGGCTTTCCGTGTGCTCTAGCCTACTTTGACACCTTTGGGTAGCTGGAAGGGCTTTTTAACATCATACAAATTAATCCAGCCTGGGGCTGGATTAGTTGTAGTAATGGACAGCATATAAAGATTTTCAGGCACACAGCCATCTACACCTTGACAGGCTTGCTGCACGTCCAATAATTTATTAAATCTTTGACAAACTTTAAAAGATGCTGTCAAGAGGTTTCATCATTTTTTCTTCTTATGCCATTTTTAGTAAATTTATTGCAGATGAAAAAAAAAAGACATCCCTAGGCATAGCCCAAGAGAACTAGGACAAGTTTCCTGACTCTTCTGCCAACATGTTTCTGTCGTGCCCTGGAGGTAGCACCTGGATTGAGAGGGTAGTTCTCTTCATTTCCTTGGCCTCTCAGCTGGCAGTATTAACCAACTAATTAGTGAATAGAGATTTTTTTTTCAATATGCAGAGGCATTTTACTTCAAAAATTTTGTCTTACAACTATTTATAATAATCCTTAGTATCTTACAACTGAAACTGTTTTTTCCTACCAGTTCATCACATGTACATTCTACTTTATGATTATAAGGCTGCTTGAAAGTGTAATGCTCCTAGCACAAGGAGTGTAATGTTGTCTGTTTTAGAGAAAAGGGCATTTGGAGTGTTTGGGAACAAAAAAAAAAAACAGATCTGAAAAATTATACACATGGGTGAAAAGAGCAACACAGCTGAGTTTACTGTACCATTCCTAACAACATCTCTTTTCACTTCTAAACTGTGACTAGCTCCTGAACATGTTCTCTTTCCTTGTGTACTTGAGGGTATTTTGCTAACAGAACTAAGAGCTGTTGCTGCTTGTGAAGCGTTATTAACTTTGCTGACTTTGTAACCTTAGAACAAGGTCTGGTGTTGTTACAGGGTACAAGTTTTGAGCTTCTTATTCAGCTTTTATTGTCTTTACTCAGACAAAGGGCTGAAAAATGGAATGATGGTAACAAGTCCCAATCCTTCATTTGCAAGCATCCTGCTCTTTTAGTTTAAAGTAAAACAGAAATCTTCACTGGTCTTTTCTCTTGGGAAATCTGGAAATTTACCTCTACCCTCAGCAAAGTCAGGGATTTTGGCTATCAATAGTTTTGTGCTGTTAAGACTTATTAATGGGATTTTTAATGGGATTTTAAAATCAAAATAATCTGTTTCTGTTCATCTAGATTTTTTATTGTTGCTTTCTGGTAAAGAAGTACAGTCCAGACAACAAAGTGCTGTTGTTGAGAAAAATAAAAACTGGAATTATCATGAAATATTTTATACAAAACACTGAAAATGTAGGGGAGTGGGAAGTTATAACACAGTTAATGTATTTATGTATCTTTTGCTGTGTACACATAAAGAAGGCAGCACATGCTTTCCCCTAATGTACACATAACGCCTGGAGGCTGGAAAGCATAAGGAGGGAGATAAATGAAGTGGGAAGGAAGAATGCAAATTGGCTGCAAGGCAAGTTGGTAGTTCATGATCCTTGCTTTGACTTTGATCTAGTCTCATTAATGAGCAATTTTGCAAAGCTGCAAGGGGTTTTCTGGTTGCAAGATAAATTCGGCTTAGGTTGCCCATGCAGGTGTGCATGACACAGAATGTATGCATTCTTCCAAAATTGTATTCATCATTTCATTTTAATAACTTAAACCGTTGTGGTTGAACATCAGTTCAAGACATGAAGTATCAGATGTTAATATAAGAAGTTTCGAAATGTACTGCTTAAAGCAAAGGGGAGGAGAGAATCCTACATCAAATCCACTGTAGAATGAACAACTTTGCTGAGAAGATGCAAACTACTTCCCATTCATAATTACACTTAATAAGGACACGAGCGGCTAGTATCACCATAATTTCTACAAGAATTTTGATCCCATTAGAAGGTGAGTTATGTTACATGTATGGTACTCATTAGTTGCCTGTAGTCTTCCTCTTACCTAGAAGAAAGTCCTACCAAAATCAGTTCCTGAAGTTGTTTAGTACTGTTGACTAAAGTGTTGTACAGACCTTGCTGGAAAGTCAAGTGGAAAATATATCTTAGTCTATGGTCCCTAACTCTAAACAAACTTATCTCCTTCAGAAGATCCATTTTGAAGAAGCAAGGAGGACTCTGTATGCTTATGAGATGGCCGGGGAAAACTGAGAGAACTTATCTTTTTTTTTGGCAAGATTGACACAAGACTGGAAAGGGAATCTGTGCAAAAGCTTATCTGATTCAAACAGAGGCGTAGGAGGTAGCTATCAGCATATTCATCTATATGGCTGACACAGGAAAACAGGAGTTAGTATGTGCAGGAATGGAATTTTCTGATGTTTGCTTGGGGTTTTTTGTTCATACAAATTAGCATAGTTAAATATTGAATTAATAAAAATACGTATGCCAAAAAAGAGTCATTGTCAAAATTTCCTACGCACAATCCAACACCTAAAAGCAAACAAGGCACAAATCCCACAAAATCAACTCTTTTCATTGTACGGATCTGTTTTTCTCAGGTGTTCAGTACATTATACAAGACAAGAAATTAAAAAAAGAAGATGTTATCATCTAATAATTCTAAGGTGATTTGTAACACAAAAATAATGAAAAGATGTGTGACTGTGAAATACCATCTCTAGTAGCAGTTTTAGTCCTGCCCTTTCCTAGCTTTCAAGTACTTGAAGTTGAAATTATACCAATTTTTTAGAAGCGTTTAAATTATTGATACGTACATATAGTACTAATATGTCTGCATTCACCATTTGAAACTTGGTATTTCTAAGCTGTCTTTTGTTTACTTGAGATCCGTACTTCATGCTCTTTATGGAGTGTAGTTATCTCTTAATTATCTGTAGTTAATCACCTGATTATCTGGACAGATCAAATTAACCTTTTTTATCAGACTTCTTCTTTTAGTTTTTCCAGAATTGCGTAACTTAGGCTAATTTGATATTAATTATATTTTTTATGCATCAGTATAAAGCAAGATAATCTGCATTTGCCACCTAAAATAGGGTTCTTCTAGTAAGTAAGTGGATAGGAAGTAAAATTGAATTCATGATGTTGTGGCTTAATAAACTTTCTTTTTATTTATTCTCTGATTCCTCCAAACTAACCAACTGGATGGAAAGAAGGTGAGCAAATGTCAATTAACCTATAGTCCCACACTGCAGAACACATATGCTAGTTGTTCTATTGCAGGAGAATATCCATTATGTATAGATATCCAAATGAAGGCATATGAAAAGGATCAATATATTTAATAAAATACTTAATTTCCTCCAAATTCTCCACATCTAATAACTGGTGTTTATGTTGAGCTATTACATGTACCTTAATTCTGCTGAAAGCTAAGCATCTTAACTGTACTTCCTCATGTATTTAATTTAGGTTTCACAGTCCTACAGGCAGACTACTGGGAAGATACAACCAGATAAGTTGTAAGTGACAGATATATAAACTGCATTATTACAAAACTTTAACCCCAAAATAAATGACTTTATTTATGAAGGAGTATCTAAAATGCAACCGTTATCTTTATGAAATTCAACTGTAATGCTCATTTGAATAGGGCACTTGATTGGTGACTGGGGCTACTGGAATATTAAACTAGAGACTGGAGTACTCATCTCCATTTCCTTCACAGCAAGTAGGAACTGTTGAAAAAGACTAGTGACGTGATATACTTTTCACTCCACAATAACTAATGGAGTATGGAAAACCTTCAAACATTAGCTGATCACTTATGATCCCCTTAGTGACACACCTGCATTTGGAAACAATTTTAAAGAAGAACTGTAGATTTTCTAAACAAAAGGATTAGAAAGAAAAGGTAAGTGAATTATAAGACAGCGTCCCTGGGATAATCAGTCAGGAATGCATGCTATAATGTGGAAAGTTAGGGCTAGAACTGTGAGATGTATCTTCCAGACTCAAGTAACAAAAGAGGAAAGCCATAAAAGCAGTAAGTCCTGTCCTAGTGCCACTCAAATGAACAGTGGAACAGTGGAACTAGTATTTACACTTGCTGGGTTTTGGTCCCTAGAGTATTCCCTGCTCATAACGCCACCTGCTAGCAGGTCTGTGAATTGTACCCAGACAAGGACAGCTGGTCCTCCAGAGGACTTACTCTAATTCTAATGACAGCAAGAAGAATCACTGAGGTGGACATAACTAGATATTTTGAAAGAAAAAGATATTATATGAATCTGTGAATTAATATGGAACTACCCAAGACAGGCAATGAGTCCAATGAGGTGTTGATACACAGGATGTGATGTGCATGTTTTCTAGAACAAGTTCCTGAGGGTCTTTGAGAAGAATAAGGAGAAACAATATACCATATTTACTCAGAAATTAAGGGTACCAGTCCTAAGATTGAATGGAATGCAGTTAACATAGCTCTTTCCTGCTTTATTTGTCTCAAATTTATTAATATAAACAGTTTAGATGTGTAATGTATATTAGTTCCCCAAACCTCAGTAAGATAACCATTAGCTACGAAATTTTCTCTTTTTTCTTCACTTTTATTGCTAAAATATTAAAACAGTGAGTTTGCCAGGGTGTTTGAATGAGTCTGTCTTCAGAAAGAGTTGGAAAACAAATTGCAATTATCTCTTTTAATATAAAAATCATCAGACTAAACACCAGCATTGTAGAATGAGTTTCTTTTTAAAAAAGATATTATTTACTAATGTATCTCTTCCTAAACAGATTATTATTATTATTCTGAGTGATTTATGTTGCATTTTCAGAAGAAACTCATGGAACCAAGTAGTGATATACTGTCTTTTATTGTACCATAGATGTATTCGTGTCATTAATCTCTACTTTGGCAGCCGTGCAGTTTAAATGCTTATCTATGAAGTGTATAGATAATGCCTGTATCAGAAAAGATTGAAACCCATAATATCTGTCTTACAGTTTGCATAAATTAAATTGTATTAATATTTGCATAATATTAAATTATAAAATCCCTATTCTGACCACTTTAATGACTTGCATGGAATGGAACTTCATTTTGGTGGGACAGTATGGACTTGGTGGGCTCAAGGTCAAGCAGAATCAGAAACCAGTGGGAATCAAAAAACCAGGGCTCTTCCTGATGGAACACATTGGCCTAGTTTCTGAGCTCTTTTAGGTCTCTTTAGGTTCCCACCAAAAGTATCTTTACTCAGTTAAATATGAACTAATATGAAATGCATAAGATAATTGTACTTGGCCAAGTCCCAGAAGGTGGAGTTTTTCCAGTCAATTACAATAGCAGAAATATGAGAAATTACTTCACCCATTCAGGCAAAAAAAATTGAAAATATCTTTAGATTTTCATTGAATTTTAAATTTTGTCAGTGTCCATCCTCCCTCAGACAAAAAGAAAACTGTGCTTGGATTTTAAGGATGTTTCACTGGGTAACAAAGTCTTCCAGCTCCTTGGCCAGTCAGATTTGTGAGCATTACTGATTGTACAATAGGTTATAAACTTGCTATTTTTTGATTCATAAGTAAATAAAATTTTAAGATATATTTAACTGTCTTTTTTTGGTTCAGTAGAAGTTACTAAATGCCATAATGTTTTCTCCAGATGTCCCTTACAAATTTGTGTTAAACTTAAGTTGTGTTTAACATATTGGACATGGAGAACATAGCATAGCTCACAAACAGAAATACAGGTAGGCCAGTATGTCAGGGGTTTTAAGGTTTCATTCTTTTAATGCAATGTGGTGTGAAGTCCACAGTTTCATTGACCACATGAAGTTTTTCCACAATTTTCTGATCAAAAGTATATATGTTTCATGTGGGTGTGGGTACAAATGCTGTTTCTTTAATAAAAAGAAAAAAAATGGGAAGATGCACTGAGACTGGCTGAATTCTTTTCCTGCAGCTTCTCTTTCTTTTAAAATATGTCTATCTGATGCAATATTTTCTGTGTAGAGAAGAACAGCATCTCACACTTTGCATGTGGGCTTGAGCATTCCTGTTAAATACTTTAGTAACCAGTTACTTTAAATACTATAGATAATGAACAACAATGTAAATATTTACCTTCATTAGTGGGTAGAAACTGCTTTTAGATTTTTTTTTTTTGCTGATTTATAACAAGGTCTATGAATCTTGCAGTTGTTTTGTGTGTGCATGTGTATAGGGATGTTTGAGTGCATAAGAATCCTGAAGGTTTGTTTAGGTTTCATACTCCTTAGTGAAAAAGTATGTAAATATTAATTGATCCATACCTACAAAAACCCAGATGTAGTGAATAGGATAAACATGCATTACACTGAATTTTTTAAAATTAGCTTTTTCCACTCACTTATGGGGAATATGCATAGAATAGCCCCATGTTTGTTTATAGCCTTAATTACTAAGACTTTGTCGTGGTAAAAAAATTACTATTATGTTGATTATAAACCACAGTATAAGAACACCAACGAAAATATTATTTTAATTATTAGACTTATAATTCACTTCCAGGTTTTTGTCTGTGAATGAGTTTAGTTTGAATGAAGTACAATTAGTTCAAACAGGGCATAAAGGTATATATACCCACAAACAATGATAGTTTTACAAAACAAAAAACTGAGGACCAGATCATGTTTCTTTCCCCTGTTCCCCCGGCCCCAGGGAAAAAGAAACATGATTCTTCCTCATCAGTCACAAATAGAGGCAACATCCCCTCCTCAAAACCTAATATTTACCCTCCAGTATTATCTATTGCTGACGAGATATTCCTATAGACTTTTATTTTACAAGGTTTACCTTATTAGATATGTTGTTTCTTACTAATTCCTGATATTTTCATATGTTTATACAGTGCTTTAAATATCACTTGGTAAGTGAAAAGTACTTCACTTCTTAGTTGATTTCAATAGAATTAAATGTGTAGACTTGAGTGATAACTAATTTTTAATAAAAAAATACATTAAAAAAATCTCTAACTCACTAAAAATGCCCTTTTCATTATAAGTACCAATATTACAAATGTTTCTTTCAATTAGGACCAATTTTTTTCTTTTCTTTTCTTTTTTTTTTTTTTTAACGTCTTGTTTTACTTGTTTCACTTTGGATTACAGTTTATATTTTTCCCAAGTTAGTGAAAAGTAGTTTTTATTTTTTTGGCTTTACTTGCTCATTGATTAGCTTGAAACTTTCTCTAAACAAAAAGGAATGCTTGTTGGAAACTTCCATGGAAAAAAAAAAGGTGCAGGCTTTCACATGTACTATTTTTGCATATATTATACAGATGGTTTTGAACATGTCCTTACATTCATCACAAGCTGATTTAGGGTTTATATTGCTTAGACACCTTTTGGTGTTTCAGCTAAATATAATTGAACCTGTACCAAAGACAAAGTGCTGCATGCAGTGTTTGCATACAGTACAGCAGTTTATACAAACTGGCTTCATAAAGATTGATCTGATAAGAATAAAGGAAGATATGACTCAACTTTCATTCCATCTCAGATAGAGAGAAATGTGGAAAGTTTAATGTCGAACTGTGAAAAGATTCAGTAAGTCACCACAAATCACTTCTACTAAGCCAAAACTGGGTAATTTACACAGCACTTTGTGATCTTCAAACAATTTGCAGTGTGCAATTATTCATGCCACAACATGGGGCCACAGCATCCAAGCTGCCTGTTTGTTCTACGGCTGAAGCAGAGGTGTTTGAAAACTGCAAGAGCCTACCAAAGGCCCAGAGATCATGGCTAATGTGACACCCCCAGGCCTAATCTTCTTAGAGCACTGGGATAAAATAAGTATCCATTACAAAATCAGCCTTCATCCTGCCCCCTTCTGTGCTCTGCCACTCTGATAGCCAACACGGAGACAATTGCATGATTCTGGGCTTAATCAGGTATTAGGAGCTAATGCAGTACGAGAAGAGGCTAATCTCCATATTTACTCCATCTGTACTTACGGACCTGACTTGCCTGCCCCTGA
Organism: Manacus vitellinus; assembly: GCF_001715985.3. NCBI lineage: Eukaryota > Metazoa > Chordata > Aves > Passeriformes > Pipridae > Manacus > Manacus vitellinus. The sequence goes on from NW_021939256.1 coordinate 5,241,958, forward strand.
TAGATCAAAAGGAATTGGCAAAAACCAGATTAGAGATGAAGAAAAGAGAGAGAGGTCCAAGAAGTGTAAGAGGCAAAATTCTCTGTTTTCCTCAGTTGTTTATATGTGTATTAAAGCCATGTGGTCTAATCCCATGGAAACACTTTCCATTGTGTTTCTTTTTCTTGTCCTCCCTACCCCCACCCTCTGACTCCATCTTTAAAAATGGAAATTGCCATTGCAGTTAAAATTATTGGATAAGTGTACCATGCCATTTCTAAGGATCAACACTGACAAAATTAATTTATTTTTTTTTAATTTGGATTTCATAGAGTTCAGTTTATTATGGCATTTTTTTATGACTGACACGTGTAGAACTCTGTTATGGGTCCATTTTGAAATCCAACGAAAAACCCATAGCTAGGCAGAACTCATTAATTCCAGGTCTTTGTAAGTTCTACATAGACAATGTACCCTTCTGTGACCTTAAGTTAAAATGAGTGTGAGAAAAGAAAAGAGAAGAAAAAAGTCTCTGTAGAATTACCTATTTTTCTTTTAGTTACTCAGAAATAACCGGTTATCATCTTTCTGTATCACCTACAATATCTTGGCATTCTCTTCTGAGGCTTTTGCTACATGCAGATACTTATGATTCCAGAAACGTGGACAGATGGGTAAGGAAAAGAGAGCAAAGGAAATTCACACACTCACCACTGTTGGCAGTCACCTGCTGTTTGTAAACAGTGACATGTGGCCACCAATAATGACCTTCAAGCTAGGAAATGCATGTACTAAACTAATTCAAAGGCTCTGGTCACCTTGGGTTGGTGATGAACAAGTTTTAGGAGGGTGGAATGCATTCCTTAACAAGGATGGAAGAAGCCTGTACTCAAAAGAGTGCTCAGAAAAGCTGAGGGTATTTCAAAGGGTGCAATGTCGTCCCTTTTGGAAAGCTGACAGACCTACTATTTTTTTGACTCCTTACAAACCCCAAGTGGTGCCAGAAGAGAGCTGTGTTGCTGCCGATTTTTGGCAATAGAGCTTACCTCATTAGAGTGGATTAAGTCATGATGCTGAGAAGGATAAAAGGTGAAAAGCAAAAACAGTGGATGGCGAACACAGAAAGCTCAGAGTGTCATTTGTATGCTGACGCTATTATTGACTAGAGCCCATGTGGTTCACACTTTTCAATTACCGTCTGCTAGAAAGGTGGCCCATAATTGCAAAGGCTGATGCCAGTGCACCAAATGTCAAGGGAGCCTCCCTAACCCTCATCACCTTTTCTTGATGCTTGACTTGAGGATGTTCAAAGGCAAAAAGCCACAGCCTGCAGATCTCCCTGAGGAAGAAAAAGATGCCATTTAAAAAAAAAAAAAAAAAAAGATAAAACCTCAACAACTCAATCTCCCTCATTTAAAAACCTAGAGTTAAATTCATTATCCTGTGACCTTATCCTTTACCCTCTGTACAGCTAGGACATCCACCGGCATTAGTAGGAATTTTACAGTGAAGATCCAGGGCAGGACTGTGTTTTTTAGTGTTGCTGAAGTTGCCCAGGTGCTGAACAGCACCGAACTAATGTTGATGCTGACAGTGATTGCCAGAGATGCTCTTTTTTAAAAGATTTTTAAAAGGTGGAAAATGGGCAAACTTAGTTTTTGCTCTAAACTCCAATAGATGTTCTCACTAACAACACAGTGTCACACCTACTGAGATGCATTACTTTAGCTGGTATTGTGCCATCCCTGCAGGTCCTAGAATAGCCTGTGTGCTTTTGCCCCCATTTATTTGAAAGCTCAAATGCACTTTTTTGTACATCTTTTTTTCATTATACATGATTTTTTTTATAGTTACAACTAAAGTAGCTATTGAATAAAAAAAAGAACAGTAACTAAAATATTTGATTCAAACATTTTCAGCAAATTCAGAGCAGATCCAAAAATTTAAGGGTTTCTTTTGCTATCGTTAACAATCCAGTGAATTTTACTGATGAGTATCACATTTTTTTGGCTATTTGAAACACTATTTTGATAATTAATTTATCAGCAATAAATGCCAGAAAATTTTGTTTACTCTATTAGGAAATTTATATAACACTTGTAAGGTCAATTTTTAGCAAAAGTTAGCTTCTCTGTTTATAAAAAAATGCTTTTCCTGTGCTTGAGAAATACTATGCTTCTGTTTCAAATTCTTCAAAATACAATTTTAATATATGTATCTTTTATATTGAGACTTTTTATCATAGGCACCTTTTTTTTTTAAACAATTACTGCAGTAATTGGGCCAAATCCCTGAATCAGAAGAGAATTTAAGAGTTTAACTTGTGAGTACTAACACCTGGTTTTTGAAAAATGAGGATACATTGCCTTTGTCATGAAAGAAAACACATCTTTGCCCTCTTTATGAGATTGCCACATTGGTAATTATTAGGTTGATTCAGTGCTGAGTCATTAATCCTAAATTATCTTCCCATTTTTTTTCCAAATTCGTCAGTAAAAATCTGCTGGAAGAATACTTCTATTGACTTAGTGTCATACTGAGTTTTCTTAGATCCAGATTTCAAATCCCAAGTCATTCTTCATTTCCAGTGAGAGAGAAAAAAACTTGATCCAGATCTTAAAACTGATGAAGTTTTAAGTAGCTAAAATTACACAGATTTGTTGAATTGAAATTAAGGCTAAATTGCATGAAAATTGTACGACCAGCTAGAATTTTAATGTATTTGCTGTTTGTAAATTAAAGATAATTTATGATACTCTTTAAGAGCATAATTTTATCACTATGAGAAAAGAAAGTAGACAAAATTTTCCCACCGAACTTTGTGTAGCCTATGTGACTGTCCCCTTTTGTCATGTGACTTTTTTTTAGCTTTAAAACAAATTTAGGTTTGTTCAAATGAAGAGGATTTACTTAAGCACAGTATTGGTATTGCTTTTTACTTTGCAATACCAGCTGTAACTACTATGCAAATTCACAAATTATTTTTATCATCAGAAAAATCTAAATCTTTTCATCCAGCCTTGAAGACTTTCATTTTACAGTGAGTTTGCTTGACAATACTTTGCTTTAATTTCCTTTAAAAAGGGAAAAATAATTTTAAACATAAAACTTCACTGAAGAACTTTCTATAAGTCAGGAAATCAGAGTATCCTAGAGTCAAACTACTTGCCTGACTTTCTCAGACTTTGATCCCTACTATCAAGTCAGTTCATGTCAAAGTTAACAACTACTTTTTTCTCTCTGAATAAAAATTTTGATCCTCCAGTCTCCTCTCCTTGCTTCTTTAAAATAAGATCTTTGCAAATATGATAGAAATACGAAATAGTTCAACTTCTCTTATTTATGAGGAAGTTATGAACCAATGTCTTATAATATGCATCATACTGGTACTTGGAATTCACCAGTGAAGATGCTGTGATCAAACAGTAGGTTGAGTCACTTTTCAGAGAAGAAAAGTTCTAGGTAAGACAAGGGAAAAAAACCATGAGAAATTTTGTGTTCTCCCTTGGATATTTAGTGGAAGATACTAAAACATACATACAAGTTAAATGTACGCTGTGAAGTGGAACTCAGATGCAAGGTGGAAGCTGAGAAGTGTCTTACTCTACTCTTACATCTCACAGAATAGCAGATGCAGCAGCTCCATGTGCTAGGAAGTTTCCATAAGAAACAGTCGAGGGGGGACACTTAAAACTCAGGCAAGTATTCAAAATTGGGAAAGCATTCAAAACTATGAGCCTTGTCATCAACATTTTACCTGTCTTCCCTAGGATACCAGCTCAGAATCTGGGTGCTCAGCTAATGGTAAAACATTATTTTGATTTATATTTTATGTTTTCAGTCCACATATTAAAATCCTATAATTGTTGTCTCATTTCCATCTTTGAAATCTATCCCACCTCAAATAAATACATATCTACTTTAATAATAGATATTTTTCTTGATAAGGAAACAAACGGAAAACATTCCAAGAAAGAATAAAAAACAAATGGGTTTTATTTATTTATTTTTCTAACAAGAATATTTATTGTTTAAAATTTGTTTTAGAACATTTTTAGTGATTAACTCTTGTCCTGCCTGTGACAAATGAAACCAAATGTCACTCTGAAGTTATGCTTTGTTGGACATTCATATTATATTTATATTTATATGATCATCCTTAAATGGATGAGTATAGTCCCTGGACACCATATTGTTTTTTTAATATAGAGATTAAAAAATATTCCTAATCTATGGTAGAAAACTGTCATTGCTCGGAGTATAAATACCAGTGAATGACTGTCAAGACACATAAGACCAACAGTGAAAGTTCAGCTTAGCTTAAAAGAACTCATCAAATGTGAGTTCAGTTGCTTTTTTTTCAAGCAAACTTTCCTAGACTTTTTTTAACCACTTTTTTTTTTCCAGCTTTACACAACCAACTAACCTAATACTTTGCTCTTTCACTGCTCTGTAAAGTCTAGATTTTAGGTGCCATGACATTTGATACTGAATCCAAGTTACCAAACGGTTTTGACTGTAGGAGATGCTGGCTGCATTAAATGGCTACTGAATGCCAAGAGACAAATATGAATTCAGAATTTGTAAGAATCTGGCAGTGTTCAGATGTTGCATGGAGTTGTGTCCCCCTGTAGTCTCGAAAGATGTGTATGCCATTATGCTTCAAAGAAGTAACCTCTGGTCTGCATAACTTTGTGAATAAACAGTGATGACAAAATTTTACAGAAAAATTCCAGTGAACAGGAAAGGACTCTAGATTTTCTTGAAAATCTGAAACATTTTCATTTGATTGTCCCAAAAGTGAAAAGGGAGTAAAATTTGTGCTGTAAGTGTTTTTATTTAAAATTCACTGGTGGAAGAGATATTCTAAATTTCTTATTCGGGCCAATAGTATGGTTCTGAGAGTCTTAAAAAAGTTTTTTTTATATGCAGTTTTTAATGAGGAAGTCATTAGAACTGAAAAATAACCAAATTTCACTTTCCTTTTTCCCAAGTCTCAGTGTATCTGTTTTGAATAATTACAGCTTCTTTTACTTTGAGATAGCTGCACTGATACTATGTGGATATGGAAAGGACATTTTCAAAGACAGGTCACTGACAGTAAAAAGGTTTACTATTCCTTGTATTTCCCCCTAATATTTTCCCTTTTAGTTACTAGCAGCAGTGTCATATTAAATGACTTCCCCCTTTAAACTGTTAAGTGGTGCTAGTTCAGTTTTAGCAGTAAGTCGCCAGCAGACTCCGGGGAGAAGTGCTATCTCCTATGGCCCTGAAAATTGATATTGAACATGGAAGGAAAAATCTCACAAGCTGATAGCAATTAGCTAAAAAGGATTTGCGACTCCATGATTCATCACACTAGGGGATCAAAGTCATTTACAGAAAGTGTTTCTACAGTCCCTGCCTGCCGCTCTAAAGATATACCTCTGTTTATCTCTCACACTGCGGTGTGACATTTCCTTTTTTAAGAGCCCATTTTCTTAGAAACGTAGCACTGGGCTGCTGCAGCACAGGCAGTCTTTGATTCTCCACTGACAGCCTAAATGACACGATGGCTCTAATGGCACAGCTTTAGCAGGAGCTTGCAAAGGGAATTGGACTTATTATTTACATAAGTGGACTAACAGGTCAGGTCTGGTACTTGCTTGTAAAAATGAGGACAAGGTCTTCTTGTGGCAAGCAATGTAAGGCAGGTCTCTGGTTCTGGAGCTCTGTGGAGCTTTTATGATTTTTTTTTACACTGGGAACACTAACTTTCACAATTAAACATCACTTTCTATACAAGATTTTAGAACTATCTTATAACAGAATCCTATATAATTTTGTCAGAAGATTAAAAGAGACCTACCTCAACACCAAAGACTGGTTTTTGAAAAATTTTAATTTTTTTTGAGAAGATCTATATTCCTCTATGCTTCCAAAACTCACTTTAACACTTTGAAAACAGCCTCATTTTTCAAAATGTAATTTTGCTTTTATAATAGTATGATATGAAAGGAAAAAAAAGAAAAAAAACCCCACTACATTTTGCCATTTCCAGGACCAAAGTTTCCCTGTTATCTCAGTAGTAGGAATTAGATTTGTTTCTCAGAGGCACAACCTGAAATCATGGAAATCTTATAATTTCTAAAGATATTTTGTTCACTAAGGTTGGAAACACTGAGCTCCATAGTGGAAGGCAAAATGGAGTTTGTTCAGTGATAATTTTGTTATAGGGTTCCTCAGGTTTATTTTAGTCAGAGTTTTACAAAAGGGTGACATTTTCAGTAGCCTTATCCTAACTGCTGGTTGTATCACTCCTTCGATAGTGAGTACTAATTATGTATGAAAAGTTCACAGTGATGTGGCTGTATTTACTCTTAAGTGGTAGCTTCTAATTAGTACCAATTACTTTGCTGTGAATCCAACCCTAGAAACAACAAAGCACGCAAGACTTGACGGGGGAGGGGGATAACATCAGGTTTGTCTGTGACAAAATGTGGGATGACACACCAAGGTTCCAGGGATGGTGTGCTAGCGAAGGATCTCAGCCTGTTGCTCTGAGACATTCTGTGTACACTGCAGAACACTTGAAGTCTTACAGAGGTGAGTCAGGGGCTCCTGAGCCAATAGGAGACAGCAGAGAAACACCAATGAAATACCTTAAAGATGTGCTTCTTTAAGAGGGTGACAGAAAATGCAGATGACAGGAAGATAGATCTTGCAGTTGGCTTGCCCTGAAGGATGAGATGTCATCTAGAAGTCAAACTCAAATAGTAGGCCCAAAGACCAATTGCCAGGTGCTACTCCTGGATCAGGGCAATCTCAGCATCAATGCAGGCTGGGGGATGGACAGATCAAGAGTAGCCCTGCCAAGAAGGACTTTGGGGTGCTGATGGATGAGAGGCTGGACATGAGCCGACAATGTGGACTCACAGTCCAGAAAGCCAGTTGTGTCCTGGGCTGCATCAAAAACAACGTGGCCAGCAGGTCGAGGGAGGTGATTCTGCTGTCTTGGTGATTCTGCTATCCTGCTTTCTTGAGACCCCACCAGGAGTGCTGTGTCCAGCTCTGGGGTCCTCAGCATTGAAAGGACATGGACCTGTGGAAGGGAGTCCAGAGGAGGGCCCAAAAATACTTCTCCTACAAAGACAGGCTGAGAGGGCTGGGGTTATTCAGCCTGGAGAAGAGAAGTGTCCAGGGAGACCTCATTGCAGCCTTTCAGTGCTTAAAGGGGGCTTATAAGAAAGATGAGAAAAAACTTTTTAGGAGGACCTATTACAATGGGACAAGAGGATATGATTTGAGACTGAAAGTGGATAGATTTAGATTGGACATAATAAGGAATTCTTGACAATGAGTGTGGTGAAACACTGGAACAGACTGGCCAGAGAGGTGGCAGATGCCCCATCCCTGGAAATATTCAGAACCAGATTGGACAGGGCTCTGAGTAACTTGATCTAGTGGAACATCTAGTACAGGGGGAGTTGGACTAGCTGACCTTTAAAGGTCCGTTCCAAGAGAAACCCTTCTATGGTTCTATGATAGAATCATAGAATCAGACAGGTTAGAAAAGACCTCTGAGATCATCAAGTCCAACCCTTGATTCACTACCACCACTAGACCATGGCGCTAAGTGCCACATCCAGTTTCATCTTAAAAACCTCCAGGGATGGAGGATCCACCACTTCCCTGGGTAGCCCATTCCAGTGTCTGATTACCCTCTCTGTAAAGAATTTCTTCCTAATATCTAACTTAAACCTCCCTTGGCAGAGCTTAAGACCATGCCCTCTTGTCTTACTGATAATTGCCTAGGAGAATATGATAATATGACCTACAAAATACAGAAAACCTAGAAAGACCTTTCTTGGGTTGTTGAACTATTTTTATTTTATGTAGTCATCTGCAGCTCCTAGAAGTGGGTGGGATTTATATACAAGGGTGTAAATTTATTTACTCAGTTTTCTATTAATTCGGTAACTTAAACTATGCCTATCCCAATGTTTACCAGAATGTTTTGGTATTTTGGAATTAATTCTTATTAATTCTTCACATACTTTCATATGACATGAACAAGACTACTACAGTTCTTCTAGTTATCTTTGTTTTATTTTTTTTTCCCATTAACACTCTTCTGCCCCCCTTTCCAGAAGGTAGCTTTATAAGTCCATCCAAATATCTGTAGGAACATTACATAATGCCTGCACATGAAGGATCATGAATATGTAGCTGGTAGGACAAAGACTGCAAGCAGAACATAATTTCAGAGCTTGAGATTTGTATTTAAGTTTCAGTGCCAATATCTGTTCCTGTGATTATTCTTTGTGTAGGGTGCCTCTGGTAGCTTCCTGCTTTGACTTATTGTCCAAGTAACACCTGGGAAGTGGTTTATTACAGCATCTTGTGTGCTAAAAAAAATCTGCCTCAGGAGTTATCTCTTCTTATAGGAAATAAATGTTCCTTTGGATTCAGTGCTGTAGCTTGCAGGTATATCTTACACAGTGTAACCTGAAAACCCCAAAAGTTTTTGGTACATACCTTGGAACCCAGTAGATTTGGAAAATAAACATTCAGGACACTGGTTTGTGTGCTCAAACAAGGCACAAGGCCAATAAAGCCCAAACGCCTATTTCTTGTAGTACAAAGACAGAAACGGATCCCTCATCAGCAAGGGAAATGCGGTCCTATAAGAAGTGGTCATGTCCAGTCTCAGTCTGTTATCACATATGCTAAAACCAGTAGCAAGATGTTAATGTTGCTCCTCTTTAGAGCAGCAGCAGAGTGCTCTTGACAGTGCTCCCCCAGAGTCACCCTACCCTGCAACTGCCAGATGGTGCTCACATCAAGTGCACAGCCGGCACTAACCTGCTCTTCCCCAACCTATGCGAATCCCTTGAAATGGGAGGCAGAGGTTTTCCTTTGTGTCCTGCACAGAGGAAAGGAAGAGAATTTCTCTTCTTGGTGGCTTCCAAGTAATTCCTGCCGCAGAAATGGTTGTTCAAAGAGAGTGAAAACTGTTACTTAAAACCTGTTTATCCTGACAAGTTAAATTAGGAGGGAGCAGTGATTTTGGGGAATATTGAGCACCATTCTTGTACACCAAGTATGTACAGCCTTAGAGAGTCTAATGGACTAACGAGGTGGTGAAATCACATATTAAAAAGATCCAAGGCCTGAAAGAGGTTAAAATACATAAAATAGAATTAAAATTCTCTGCTTCTGATGCACAGTGAAGGGTATAACTATACAAGGGGTGTGAGTTGTGGTGAACTCTTATTTCTAGAAAGATATAAGTATTCAGAAGTAATTTTTTCAAAAATTGATGGATTTCAAAAGATATGAAGAGAAATCTCAGTAAAGCTCAAAATACTGACCTGATGCATTTCTGTTAAAAAATAATTACTGATTTCACTTTTGCAGAAGGAAGAATTAATTTCCATTTTTTTAGGATAATTTTTGCCACGTAGAAGCAGTTTTAGAAAAAGGTATTTCAAACTTTTATTATTCCCAAATATTATTTAACGTTATCTGGTGTTCATGAGTTTTACCATTGGACTGGACCCTAGTAGACTGTAACATGTTTTACCTGACTTTACGCAAATATTTACTACTGCAATAAGCTAACGGTAAATTGAAATAATTTATTTCTAATGGATTAACAGTCTTGAGTGTACTGTAATGAAAACAAACAAACAAACAAACAAATAAAAACAAACTAGAAAGTCTTCTGTGTCAGTACTACTGCCTGGGAGAAATAAGTTAATTCTCTTGAGCATCTAAACACCTAGAATCACAGAATTTTTATTTTGAATCTATCTATATGAGGCAGAAACGTCAAAATAATGGAGAGCAAAGCATCATATAACTATCAAACTGCACTCATTTACCTCAACTAAAAACCTGGCCTAGTAGTGTATATGAATGACTGTATCAACTACTGAATGATGTTACCTATATTGACAGTTCTGGTCCTGTCCACAATGTTTTCCATTCATTCACAAAATAAAGTGCATTTCTGCATGTAACCAAAGCTCATAACATGTTTATAAACATGTCATTTTTGGCTCCAGTCTTTTCAAATGAACATTTAGTAGACCAAAAAGTTCCTCAAATAAAAAAGCAGGAAAGCAAATAAGAAAGAGACCAAATGCACTTAATGTAAATGTTTGTCATTACTTACCCACATATGCCTAAAGCACCTCTTTTTGCTTAGACTGCACATATGCAAAGTGAAAATGTACATATTTCCCACTCTTTATTTCTGGGCTTTTTGCACGTTAGAAATGTTTTAACTCTGAGACCAATTTAAAAATTTGTTTGTAAATTATTTCTAGTTGCTCCTTCAATTATAATTAATTTTTGTCTGTAAAATGCATTCCTCCAACTATCTGCTGTTTTTTTCCTCTCCCTCCAGCATAAGGAGGTCCTATTTCCTTTAACATTTTGTCATTTTTTCGCATCCTTGTACTACTGGTTTTCCTTCTCCTGCTGGATCAGTAGTGCCAACATGACTGCTTATGGGACTGCTACATAAATCAGGAAATAGCCAGCTTTGTCACCTAAGGAAATGTAGCATCTAATTGCATCCAATCTGTTTTCCTTTCATGCATGCACATGCATGAATCTACTGAAGAAACAGAGAGATAGGAATCCTATGAAATTATTTTTCATCACTGCCCTCATGTTTCCTCTGTAAGTAGTACAATGGTTGCAATTCTTCAGTCTTCTTTTGCATTAGATTTGTTTTTTCAGTATTGTACTGTGACACAATGTCAAGGAAAGAAAATTAATAAAGTTAGTGATGTTTAAATCAAAATCCCTATTGAGAAAGAAAGTTTCTACATGAAACTTGTGCTTTATTCTGCCTTTTCCTAATTTTGACATAGATTTCACAATATTTTTATTCAGAAATTTTTAAATAATAAAAATCAAGTTCAAAATGTTATATATTCAAATTATCTCAATTATTTTTGAAAGAAAATTGGGTTCTGTGTTTGGTATGTGGCAGGTATTATTTTTTTGTATAAAAATCTTTCCTGTCTTTCCTGCTGGTTGATGTTCCTATGTCCAGGTATGGCATATTATTTGACCACGTTTTAAACGCACAGTTAGTATAAGTCACTTCAGAGCATGTTATTAGAGCTATTTCTTGCCTCTGGCTGATGTCCCAGAAGAAGATGATAAATCATTTGCTCATGCTAGAGAAGGGAAAAAAATAAAAATCAATGTTTAAAACTTCCATGGTCAGCTTTACTCAGGACAACTAAACTCTACAGTGACAAAATACTGATGATGTCATCAATAAAGTAAATTAATGCTGCGAACAACTAAGAATTGTGAACTACCTTGCAGCATGTTGTAGAATATGAAGAAAAGTTTTTGAGAATTAAAGTTGCAAACTCTAGTGGTTTTTGAACTCTGAGAGCACGGTGAGATTCATCTTTAAAAGCCAGTGTCTGGCTCAGAACATCTGAGTAGGCAGCAACAGGATCAAGTCCTGGAATTTTGACTCTTCTACGGCCTACTGGTAAAGAGAAAAGGTTACTGCACTCAGCCACTACAAAAGCAATAATTAGACATAGTTATGTGTATGTGTTAGTTTGAATTCATAGAGCATTTCACATACTTATTAATTTCTAGAACTGGATTTCAGCAAACAAACAAAGAAAGACAGATATTTAATTACCACAGCTGTGCTAGTTTCACATTCACATATAGTATGTAGGGTCTTTAGAAGAAAGCAAGATCACATACTACCCATTAGAGTGACCCATTTTGTAAGTAGCTCCCATGTCAATGGGCAGGGAATGATACCCTGGACTGATTTCATCTAAATATCCCATCTGCTTTAATACTTGTACCAGGAGTCTGGTCAGCTGTTACTGAAAGCGAAAGGATCTCATATCCTGACATGTCTACAAAACTTCTGCAGTCCAAGTTAGTCCTGGAGCTGGCTGGGAAGTGTACTAGTTCTGAGGGAATCCCAGTTCTAGCAGCACACGAGCAAGGTAGTCGCAGTCAGTGAACATTACTTATTGAAGTGCACTTCATCAGCTGCAAAATTGCAGTGTCAGCAACTAATCAGATCAATTTCTTGTCCTTAATTATGTTTGCAGATTCAATGTAGAGGAAAAAAGTATTGTTTTTAATAAAAACTCCAAACTGTAATATCATTACTTGGGGAAATAAAGACAAGGTATAAACTCCAAGGTGAGATTGTTATTTAAAGTAAGATGAACAACCATTATCTGACATACAGTTGGGAACAACTGTATCCTGCTAGGGGAGAGTAACTCAGTGACATCTTTCTTAACTCTAGATTTTACAGTGACATTAGCACTCAGCCCACTAATCAAAATAAAATATCCCTGGTAAGTTAATAATATCGAATAGAGCAATTAATCACATATATGTTTATTTCACACAGTAACTGAAAAGCTTTGAATTACTTACTCTACAGAAAAACACATAAAAATTGCGTTGAACAAGCAGCTGATGTGTCAAGTATCAAGCATGAGGAAAGTTGCCCCCCAAAGCAGTTTTTAACCCATGAGGAACACGTATCTTTGACTCAGGTGAAGGGCTGAAAGTACATCAGGAAATGACAAAGCCAAGATCAAAATCTACTATGGATAAAGTGAAAACACAGACAGAGGTTAGAGGAGAGAGAATGTGATTTTTGTAATCTGCTGCTTAGTTTTAAATGAGAGATATTTTTTTGTTCAGAGTACAGAGTGCATCAGCAGAAGAGGATCACCGTTACATCCTATCCTGGCATTAATCTGACGGATATTGGGAATTTGAGTAGCAACAGAAGCGTGGGTTGCTCTGGCAAAATTCTGACTGCACATGAAAGGAGGGGAGTAAAATGTCTGAAATCAGGAAGCTAAGGGTCTTGATAAAGCTGTGCTAAACTGCTAGTTGTCAGGTTGTGAGCTTTCCAGGTAAAATAGACATCAGAATGATATTCTTGATGTTAAAAAAATTTTACTTCTGAACTAATTTAATTTATTGGAAAGGACGTGAACTATTCAATTCTTTCAAGATTTAATAAGAACAGAGGGAAAAAGAGAACTTTTGCGCCTAGTTGTTAGACTCTGTCCCAGTCCAACACCAGATTTGAGGTGATAGGACATATATCAATAAATTAATAAATACAGTCTCTAGAATTTAATTATTGTTCCTCCCTATATGTCAGGCATATCCTTACAATGGCCCTCACATTTTGGATGCTGAAACATAACCTTCCAATAACTTCCAGACACATCTCTGAAAAATTTTTCCTTTCCTTGCATGTTTGCAGCCCTTGAGTTTCTCATAGAATATCCTGATGATCTTTTGGAAGGAGCAAGAGTTCACAAATGGAACTATGATGAGAAGATAAAATATTATTTTTCAAAGGTGAGCTGAATAGGAATCAAAAGGACTGAAAAAGATTATTATAGTTAGGACATTTACCAGAATATAGGTAAATGTATAATATCGATATCTGGGGGTATGTGTGTCTAAATTCTGGTTATGGCAAAGACATAATTATTGTCAAGGCTAGATTAGGAGAATTGCTGTTCAAAAGAGTGGGAAAAATCTGGCTTAGTTTCAGTACTGAAGAAGTTTTTAGCAAATTCTTTTAGGAGTTTAAATCTGTGTTTTCCTCTTCCTTTTTCTCAGTATATTAGACACCAAAATAGGTCTTTCTGCTCTACTGTAACTAGGGTCAGTTCTTATGAAGGTAGTTGAGTAATTTGCAAACTCATTTTCTCTGTTTTTAATAGAAATTACATTATTTTGTCAGTTATACAGTTGTTTAAATGTTATTTGAACTCCAGAGTGGATGATGTCCTGTCCCACTGAATTATTCTGATTTGGTTTGTTCTTCTACATCTCCTTGTGAGAGTGCTTCAGTTTTGGTTTGGGCAGGTATTTGCCCGGTATGCTCCATAAGAAAGCTTCTTCCAAATGAGTAGTTATAGTCTAAACTGCCCTGTTCAGGTTAGAGGACTTATTTCTTTTCTTGCTTATGTATTTCTATGGGCTCAGAAAGCTTCACATGGCAAAGTTTTTTTGTTTGCAAGATAGTAAACACATATCTCACCCTTGGTTTACATCTAGACTCTGTAGGTAAACTTTCATTGTTAAGTACCTGGTTTTCTTGGGGTATTCTGTAGTCAAGCATGGGATTTCTGGTTGTATGTCAGCACTACCAAAAGCACTCATTTTGTTCAACCTAGTAGAGATCTGGAAATCCTGCACCAATACACAAAAATTGCAGACAGTATTTCTTTGCTGGAAAAGCGAAAGATATGTGAGCCCTATTGAATGAGCTATTCATAATCCCTCATAAGAGGAAGTGAACGCTTCTCTGCTCCCCCAAATTAATCTCAATCCCCAAGTATTCCAAAGACCCACTCTTCAGAACTGAGACCAAGAAAAGAGACATAACCCTCCAAAGCAGATGCGGTAGAGCTCTTTGAGCTGCTACTGATTTCAGCATTGGGGAAATATTGAAAGCCTCATCTGCATAGATTGCATTATATGCTGACACTAAAAATATTGCAAAGACTGTTTGGCTTTACCTGATTGAAAGAGTTTTAATATGGTAGCAAGAAGCAGAGAAATGAAGACAGAGTTTTTCTTTTTTGGAGACTCCCTCTTCTTCCTTGTCTTTTTTCAGGATGCTGAGGAATTCTGGGAATGAGACTCCCACTCCTTGGTGTTTGGTGACCTGCCACTGGGGTGGGTTTCCTGTGATGTGCTACAGTGATTTTTTCCCTAGAAAGGGACAGGGGAAAATTGGGAACCAGTCATGTGCATACTGAATATCAGAGAAGCCTGGTAATTGAGGAAGAGCTATTTCTGGGGCGAGGGGGAAGTCCACTGTATTCTACAGGTGAAGTTTTTTCCCCACTCCCTTAGTTTTTCCCAGTAGCCTTGACTCTTCATCACTTGCACTAAACCTTTTTAATTCACCCCTCTGTGAACAAACACATCTAGTAAATCTGGGCATAGAGCTCACATGAACAAAAGAAGGAGTTGAGTAGAAAAAGATGCAGGGTGATTACAAGTGTGTTTAAAATCTAGCTAAATCTGGGGGTCTTTTTCCCCTTAACTTTATAATCCATATCATGATGTTTTTGAAAGAAAGATGTTGCAGGAGGAAGGGGTGGTGTAGCTTCCTTTATGGTATACTGGGACCCAAGCTGTGCTGAGAAGCACTTCTTTTCAACACACTAGCACAGAGGGAAGTAATTTGATGGCTTTGCAAATATATGAACTTTAATTGTTTCTTATTAGTCAGTTGAATCTCAATTTGCAGTTGCTGAGATGTACCTGTATAGTGACTACGTAAATTCACTTTGTCAACAGTAAGAAAGATGGCGCATAGATAAATAATTATATATCAACAAAAGAGATTCTGACTGAATTGAAAAAAAAAAATAAATCCGGGTTGGGGTTCTGTATTTGAGGGATTACCTTTTTCCCCTTACTAAATAAAATACTTAATGTCTTTCTATTTTTTTGTGTGCTTTGTTTTGTTGTAAATTCAATAATTGATTCATAGGTGATGCTGGTATTAGGCTTTCTTTTTGATGGGTTCTTTCACTGGAAGATTTTTAGTTGTCTGAAGATTTTACAAAAGTTATTACATTATGTAATGAATAAGTGGAATGAGAAAATCTTGGCTTTATGTAATTTACAGAATGAAGTTTGAGTGCTGAAGACAACATCTATCAAATTTAAGTCTCCTATATGAAGACAACTCTAGTCTAGCCACATTTATCCTTTTGGTTCATGACTTATAGTTTCAGGAAAAAGAATTAGAATAAATTGAAGTCATAATATTTATTCTTCATTGCAGGGCAAACAAAAAATAAACCAAATAAAACAACTATTTTAGCAAGTTACCTTGCTGTTATGAACAAAGTATGTAGCCATGGCTCCAAGACAAAAATAACGAAATATTTTCTGTTAAGGATGTGATTTTTCTCAACAACCGTTTGAAAGGGAATCACAAAATGAAAGCAACTGAACTTTCCACTTGTGTGGATTATATGGTATGCTAAAATGGATATTTTCATTGGTGTTAATGGCAAATTAGAAGATCTGGGTTATATCAAAAGTAGTTAATTGAAATAATTAGTTAACATGAGGTCTTACCAGGTGGTAAGCCCTCAAGCATATTGTAGTAGATCGCATTGCTTGAAACTGTTGGGAGAAATAGAAAGAGACTGGAAGCCCATTTTGTTGTAAATGATGTATGAGATCATATAATAACACCCCTGAGAAACAGTAATAATATTGATAAGAGATTTTATCATTTTGCAAAGAATGTGTAAAAATTAACGAAGTGGGGACTGGGCCATCAGGAATAGGTGCTGCGCTGTTCTGTTCTGTTCCTGCTTTGTTGGATGTCATTCATAACCAGACTTCCAGAAAATTCAGAGTAACTTTTTATGAAGTAATGGTAGTGCTGTGTAACCTGGACTGGTGCTGAGTATTTGTCTTGCCCAATCTGTTTTGTCCTTTCTTAAGTGGTGTGATTTGGTTAATGTTTGAGTAACGGGGGAGAAGGGAGAAGAATCTACTTTGGTGCTAATGGCCTTCAAAACAGATATAAAGCAGAAAAATGTCCTGAATTCCCATAATTTTAATTTCATAGATCCATACTTGAGCTACTTAAGACTACCAGAACATGTCCTGGCAAAACCCTTGTATTTTTCTACTATAAACTAAGCATAAATTCAGTGGTAGATGACAGATTACTTCATATACCATGCAAGCAAGCCTAGACAATAGCTTTAGCCATGACTGATTGCCTTGCTGTAACCCACTTTATGTTAAATGTATTCTTGCTGTTCAATTCCACGACTGTAATTTTGTTCTTCTGCACCGCTCAGCCCTCTGTGGACTAACCAGGTTCCTTCAGTAATGATTTCTTTTCTATTGTATTGTTTTCTGCATAATCAAGTTGGTAGGTAGGGGTTTAGGTGACACAGCCATCTGTCAAGTTCATTTGCTCTGAAAATGCAAGAAATAATGGCCTCTACAACTTGGGGCTATCTGTTATAAAGGAAGAATATCAGCTTTTACTCTGCACCATCTTCTCATCTCTTCAAATTATCATTTTTTCTACTTTTTATATAAAATACATAAGGTTCTCTTGACATGACTGATTGGTGAAAAAGAAAGCTATCACATGTCCACCTTGTATTGCAATTTATGCAAGCAATCCAATTAAGGAGAAGCAGCTAACATCCAAACTAATGTGCCTGTCGTGAAACTAAAGAGACTGCTGCAGACTGCTCTGCTCAAGTGTTATCATTGCTGGTTCTCTGACATACTAACTGCTTTCTCCTTGAAGTTTGCATAATGTGTAAATGTAAGGAAGTTTGCATGCCACAAAGGAAAGGGAAAACAGTTATTCATTTTCCCTCCTCTAAAATAAAATGCTCATAATAATTCTTATAAGGAGCCTTTATCAAATTGTATCTGTTTGCTGAAATGACATACACTTGATAGGAAAAGACATAAAAAGCTGCCTTTGCATTTTTAACCTTTTTCAGGCATAGTGGAAGCCAGCTGGAATAATCCAGGAATGATCCCAGTTTTCTATGTATATGTGTGAGGAGGATAGAGTTGCTTATACAGCAGAAAAACCTTTATCCATCATGATACCAGTAGGGCTGGGAACACCCTGGTTGCTCTAGGTCAGAGGCATCTTTACATTAGACCCATCCGCTATTGCCCCTACTAAAATGCAGAATGACAATTGCTTATACTCAGCACAGATCTCAAATGGCCTGGTTAGAAAGAAAACCACTTCCAGATGCCATTATATGGTACAAGTGAAACATGAAATTTTCTACTTCAATGAAAACATAATTATTAAGTGGAATGTCAGACTTTTATCGCACTTTTACTAAACCAATTCCCCCATCATCTGCCTCTTAGGGCCATTGACGTGTGATAAAACTCTCTGCTGGATGAGAGATTCCCTGACAAGGGAACAACTGCTGTTGTTCACAACAAGTCAAATAATGAACCTGAACAGCAGGTGTAAAAATTGATAAACCCATTAATGAAATAAGTTAGCATTTTTAGCCACCTACTGAGTATTTCCAAAATATCAAATCAAAAAAATTGCAAAGGAACTATTCAACATTATATTTCTGCCCCATGGTGCTGAATTTGATGTCCATTGTATCAGTGTTGTGTAACGCATTTAATGCAAAATTGAAAATAGTTCTTCAGTCTTGTCCCTGGAACTCTATAAACTGTGCTCTGATTGTCATTGTCACAGAAGTTAGGCATGAAAAGTCATGCTGATCCCACAAAAAATTAATTGTTCTACCCAAGCTTGCCTCTGCTGCAAATTTCACATGCTTTTTCATCAAAGAATAATATTTTTCTGGTCCAGATAACTATACAGTTTCTCTTTGGGGTTGTATTTTAAGCATTTCAGAGCTTCATGAATCTTGAACTGTACACACTGCGTAGTATATTTATAATCAATTGCAGATGTGATTTTGAAAGCAGAGTTTAATGTGATTGACTTAATCTGTTGAAATCTGGCCTAGATACATGTTGCTATTTTGAATTTTCAGGAAAATGCCTTTTACACCTGAGACCAGCCACGGTGCATCAGATATGTTGGTGTTTTTCTAGAAATGATTACCACCGGCTAAGCAAAAAGACAGGTACCTGACTTAGTGCCATGCATTGTTACTGAGTTCTGGATTTTCAGGTATAATCTCAGAGAATATGAGGGAGTCACAAGTTAGTTCACAGGTGGAAGTGAATGTTCTCTATTTCAGTGTTAAATGAATGGGAATCAAAAAGTATCAGCACCACAAGACAAGTATGTGTGTCTCAAATCTCCCATGAGCTCTTTTTGTATGCCACATACATGTAAAATTTTAAAGGTGGTTGCTTACACTATTTATAGAGTGGATAATATCACATTATTCCCATTGATCAGAATTTCTAGTTGAAGATGTGTTCTCAAAATTTACAATTTATGCTTCATATATTTTGAGAAAAACAACATGTGAGTGATTTGACACATCTAAAATTAAAATTATAATTATATGAAAAATATTATCCTCATCTTTATTTAGTGCACCGTGAAACACACACATACACACAGAAACACACACACAGTTTCCATCTAATAGGGTTATACTCAGTCTAATTCAAACTAGCAATAAACAGGTGCACCTCCTGTCAGAATTTCTTTTGTCTTGGTTATTAAAAGAAAAATAGAGGAAATAGACCTGGACTTAAGAAGGTGTGAACTAGATTTGGGGTAAAACTGGTAAAGAAAAATTAAATTAAATGTTAAAATACTGCAAAGAAGCTTGCAATGGCTGCAGAACAAATACCATTTACATAGACAATGTGCTGTGCTGCTCACACTAAATTGACTGGTAGATAAGTTTGCAGAGGGGATTTTTAAGAAGCATGAACAGCTAGTTGAAAGAGCAATAATTGAAAGACAATGTCTAATTCTGGATTAGTTATCTGGGAATTATTTATTTAGGAATACTTGGTAGAGTTCTATGCTGCAGAAAACATGATACCCAAGAATCAGCAAGCAGCTGAGGATCAGTATTCACACCATCATCACCTTGCCTTCAGTTGCTCTGGTAGCTATACTGGCAGGGTCAGGTGAAAGGAGTGGAAATAGGACCAGCAATTTCGAGTGGTGTTGTGAAACAATAGGGAGGCAGACCTACACACATGGATGCAGACTGTCCAGAAACACTGGATACTTTTCACTCTCTGTGAAGATAATCCTTTCCTTTAGCTCAGTGAACACAAAGCTTGGCTGGCCTGTTTGGGTTATTTGTTTTTTTTACAAGCAAAATTGCACACTTAATCTCAGACTTTTACATTTTAGAGTGTTAGGTGAGCTTTGCTGAAAATCACAGATGTGGGCTTTGGCTTTTTACGTTAAGTAATTCTGAAACCTTTTCTCCCTCTTAAATGCAGAATTCAATTTAGTCATACATATGATAAAAGTATAGGATATGCCTTTAGACTGAGGAACCACACTGCAGGAAAAACAGCATTCAGAATTTTATGACTTAAAATTGTTTATTCTGCTATTAATATTTCATTTGGATTTCAGTACACCATCATTTTCTGAGTATTAATTGAGATAAATAATTGAGATAACTAGTTTATTGCATGTTAGCAAAAGATTTTACTGTGATAGGTACCCCAAAACTGAGGAACAGAAAATTCACAAAATGTAAGGCATTTTAAAGGTATGGGATTTCTGAGAAAGTGCCGAGATTCTACCTGAAAACACAGATTTTCCTGTGCTTTTTAGTTGAGCATGTGCAGTCACTTATTCCTTCTGATACTACTGGTTGTATAATGTATTTATCTGCAAACCCCAGATTGAATCTACACAGTTATTAAAATTATATATTGTATATATCCCTAGTACATAGAACAGATCCCCAAATTCAAGTTCTGATAATTAGGACTTCAATTCTAGAGAAGTTTTAACCTAGGCAGAATTCAAAAGGCTATGATAACTACATTCTGTAGCCACCATCTGCTATCAGATTTAAGGTTCCTAACATCTATTTTCTTTTTAGATCGAATACGTGCCTTTTTCTTGCCAATTTCTAAGAACTTTCAGCAAATGTAACTTGAAATATTTAATACAAACCTGACATCTAAAGTGTATGCTGACCAGTGCATACAAATATTTTCCTGGGACCTCAGAAAGTAATTATGAATGTTGTAAGAATTCATCCCATTTATACCAGTATGATTGGCAAAGCTATAGCTGTTTTATTATATTTTCTGTTAGCAAATATAAATCTAATCTTTGGTAATCAC
The DNA here is from genome assembly GCF_001715985.3 of Manacus vitellinus. Classification (NCBI taxonomy): domain Eukaryota; kingdom Metazoa; phylum Chordata; class Aves; order Passeriformes; family Pipridae; genus Manacus; species Manacus vitellinus. Next base: position 5,262,769 of record NW_021939256.1, read on the forward strand.
ATACTTTCAGTGGTATAATTATCACATATCATTTTGATGTCCTATTAGAATTTTTTAAGTGAATGGAATCACCCAAGATACACTGTGCTGAGCAACTCTGACCAAATAAAATTAAATTCAGTTAAACCCAAATCCAATGCGGTAAATAAAGAAAAACCTTGTTGTTGCTCTTCCTTCATAACACATCTGTTCTTAGAGGAGTGCTTAGGGCTTGTAGGACAAAAAATATAACTGGGTGAGAACTGGATCTTGTGTTTCAGAGAAATGTTTTTTATTTTTCTCTGTTTTTGTTTTTTTTTTTTGTTTTGTTTTTTGTTTTTTTTTCTGTAATGAAATAAAATGAAAACATATTGTCAAATATTTTCTCTTAAAATGACTGAAATATTTTGCTTCAGACTTATTTTTATAATAATATGATATGACATAAAATAAAGGTAATGAAATTAAAATAACTTAAAAATGGCAAAATTCACTTTCAGAATAACGTATTTCAAAGTCTGTTTTAATTTATCTTTTTTTTTAAATGCAGTATGTCATGAAGAAAAATATTTCCATGAAACACAATCTTTTGATGAATTTGTAAATAGAAGTTGCTGAGTTTGCTTTTCAGAGTTTTAAATTTTAATTAAAATCTCAAAAGGGAAAAGTTTGACATTTTTTATCCCTTAGTACAAGAAAGTTCTTTCTAACTATATGTTGTGGGAAAGAATAATTTTGACCAGTTTTATTTGAAACTTAGGACCTTCTGACCCTCCACCCTGCCTCTCTCCCTTGCGCAAAAGGAATTTCTAGTGATGGTAAGCTGTGTTTTTTTATGTGTGACCCACTTTCTAAGAAGAATTTTCTCTGTTGGTTTTAGAACTAGGTTCTGAACAGCAGGTGTGTGGGCAAATTTTAACATTTCAAGGGTAATATTCATAGAATGGTTTGGCTTGGAAGGGATGCTAAACGTCGTCTGGTTCCAACACCACTGCCATGGGCAGAGATACCTTCCATGAAATGAGGGTGCTCAAAGCCCCAGCCAAGCTGATCCTGAACACTCACAGGTATGGGGCATCCACAACTGCTCTGGACAATTTGTTCCAGTGTTCCACTGCCTTTTTCTGAATAAGAGATTCAATATATTGGCAGACACTGAATATAGTTCAACATGCCCTTCTGCTTGAGAGAGGACGTATTTGCAGCTCCTGGTTCTGTTGACTTCAATATTCAGTGAGGACCAGGAAATGGGACCTGCTGCCATTCTCAGGAAGTCGTTGCTTCCTGCTCAGTTGTGTTCAAGAGAATATCTATCTGTGGGAGTTTTCTGGGTCTGGTTGTGGATATAGAACCTCAGCTTCAGTTTTGTGGCACCTCAGTTTGGAAAAGCAGAATCTGAGATTCATCATGTTAGCTGCTGAAAATCTATTCCCAGGGATATGACCAGTGATGTTATAAAGTCTCTCAGATTTATAAAATGGACAACTGTATCTCACCTGGCTCCCAATGTGGAAGTATTCCAGTATTTCCAATAACAAAACTAAATTGCAGTGAACTATTATCAGTCAACAGAAACACAAACTGACAGCTAGAAGTGACCTACTGGCTTCCCTCATAATAACTTTACTGTCAAGACAAACGTTACTCCCCAAATCTGTAGGACAGTTGTCTTCTGTGTTGTAAACTGGGTGTAGAGATAAAGCATGCTTAGTGAAATTGGTATTTAGAATATAATTAACACAGAATGAAGGCTGGAAATTTAAGCAACAGTCCTCTAGAAACCAAATGAACATACTTTCTTCATGTCAAGAAGTGGGTAATTTTGAAGATAGCAAGAGACACTTCTCCGGCTACTGTTTATTTCAAGCTCTGTCACTCTACCTTAAATCTATAAAAGAAACAGGTACTGAAAAAATAAATAACTGAAATAATTTTGGGGAATGGTTGTAAACTTTTCATTGAGCCTTTCTAAGAAAATTCAGCTAATGAAGAATAGGCATGGTGAAAAATAATACTTACATTCAACACCATCAAAAAATTGAAGCAATAGTGTGTTAAGGAGTTTTGCTGACTTCATTGCCAGTTCTGCATATATATACATGACAGCTTGGATCCTGTAAGTAAAAATCAACAGGGTTTAAACATTTATGGTAACTTTAATATAAATTTTCCCTTCCCTTCTGTCCTAATTTTTTATACCACTGTTTTTTTAAATTGTACCAGCTTCATGTTTTTCTTCACTATTTTATTTTCCAAAACAGTCCTTAACTTCCTTTCTACAAAAAGGTTAAGTGCAAGAAGTGTTTTATAAATTACAAATTTAAAAAAGAAATAAGCAATAGTGAGAAAGGGAGATAAATTCCATAAATTTCTGCATAAAAATAACTAACACTTATTAAAGATCCTGGTTCAAAACCCTGTCTGTGATAATCTGATATCCTAAGGTAAGGCGGCTTCTTATTTTCCTGTGTGTTTTATTTGTGAGATACTTGTTTTCTATTGCTTGACAGTTAAAATGTAATATTATTTTGGTGTCACTATTTAAAATTTTCCTGGTCAATGCTGGAAAAAAAACACATTATACAAGAGACTGCTTGGAAAGTTTCACTCCACCAACACCATCAAGAAAAAATAATGCAGTTCATTCCCAGTATTCCCGTTCAGAAAAAATTTCCCTTTCTTTAAAGAACAATACGACAAGCAAGGTTGATCGGCTGAAATTCCTTTTAATTTAGACACAACTTCTTTGCTCTGAAGTTTTCCATATCATGTGCCTGATTTTTACCTGATTTCTTTTTTTTCAACTAGGTTTGACAGAGTTTTTTTGGTCACTGTTGAAAATCACCAAGATCCTTCCTTTCAGTTGTTCTAGCAGTTCTGTGTTTTGGAAAATGACTGGACAGCAAATTCAGCTTGAATTAGTTGAATTTAGATAAGATATCCTAAATAGCATCACGTTTTAAATTTTGAACAAATTAAATTTTGCATATGCTGAATGCATACCTATTCAGGTTGATGACATCTCATTTGGTCAAATAATATTCTTCCTACCCACAGCTTGGTGTGCTGAACACACTGTGCTATTTCCACAGAATAACCCTATGTATGGTAAATATATGCAGGTATTCTTCCCAAGAATGCCAAGGCATTATTTCCGATGCAAGGACCACTTTACCATGTTGCATGCATGGGGCCTCCAAGGGCAAAAAGCAATGCCCTGCCTCCTTCAAGGCTTTTTATGTCTTCTCTCTCTCCTCCCCCACCCTCTCTGGCCCGGGGGGGCCTTGTACATGTCTGCAAACATATTATCTCTCTGCATACTAGAGAGCAAGGCTGAGAACTTCTCTTGTTGTGTGTGTGTGTGGGGGGAACACGGGAGGAAAACATTGAAACTGCCTTTGAGAAAGAAGTACCATTTAGGCAGAAAGCCTTTTTAGCAAAAACTGAGTTCTAACTTTCTGTTAAAAATTCTTCCTACACCCTATAATTTTGCTGCTGGTGTCTATGGGTTGAAGTGCTCTTGGGAAACAGAACTGAGTTGAGGGAATCTGCTCACTTGTTCTTTCAGTGCTAAAGATTTACCATAGTAAATCTGAGAGAGAGGAGAATGAGAAGAAGTTGGCACACCTGGGAAGAGAAGAAAAATTTGACTAGTGTTGGAATGGAAATTGTTCAGAGAAATAAGAGGAAACATTGAGGGAAGAATTATGCTGAGAGTGGAAATCTACCAGACCCAGGACATAAAGGGAATAGAGCAGGCAGACTGGAATTAGAAATAGAAAGGGAAATGAAATGCAAGTCACTTAGTAGAGTATACCAAGATCTCATAGCTAGGGGGAAGAGATGATGACTGCTTGGTTAAAGTGAGTAATATGAGAAGGCATGAAGATGGTGGTAGTAAAGTTTATAAGGAATTGATTACAGGTAGTTACAATTAGAAAATCTGAAGAGCAGAAGAAACAGCATATACAGAAGAGAACAAAGAGCTAAGGTAGATAAGATGTAAGTAGTAATGATGAATCCTAAAAGTAAAGTATAGGAGAGAGGAACAGAGGAAGCTACTACTTTTCCTTGAAACCTTGAAAAAACATACTTGTCTTTATCATATACCTGGAAACCACACAAGAGTGTGTGTGTGTTGTTCATAAAGTTTATTCACACATAAAATTTCAAAGTGCCACCGTTAGTTAACCTATTAACCCAAGACACTGCAGTCTGTGCTGTGAATATAAACCTTTCTGCTAGTAGACCACTTTAAGGCTTTTGCTGCTTTAAATCTGGGAAATTGCAGAACTTATGCATAAAGAATACATAGATAGTTCTGATACTCCCTAGTCTTGGGTTGTTAGCTTGAAATGAACACAATAGAAATGGTGTGTGGGCTTGTCTGCATGTAGCAACTGTAGATACTTCATAATAAATTTCAAGGCTTTTGTGTACTATTGATTATGGAATTTTGCCAAAATGTGTTATCATAGATCTCTCTTTACATCCTTCATTATCTACTGTTCATGCAGCCTACAATGTATACTGTTTTTCCAAGACAAGGTTCAAATTAATTTTTCTTTTCTAAAAGCTCAGGCCTACAAAATATGTAAGGTAGCTCCTAGAATGAGAGAAGAACCATGTATGGCTCATTTTTCCTTTTTATATTAATTATTTAATAAGGAAGCAATTTAAATGGAAAGTTTTTGTGATTCACATAGTTTTGTGTTCATGGAAAATATGAAAAATATGAAAACTACTTTGTGACAGAGCTTTTTGTGAATGTTTTCATAATAATGGTGCCAAAGGAATCTAATCTAAGCCTAGAAAAGATCTAATAGATCACAACGAATGTTTGTGGGAGAGAAATGTTTGCTGTGAACACATTGACAGATTTTTACTTTTTTATAGAACAGAAGGAAAACACAATTCTGATTGTATGGCCCCTGAGAATATCTATTTTTGTTCACTGAGAAAAATCAATAACTTTTTTTTTGAAGGATTGAGACATACAATATCATCATTTTTTGTACAGTAGTGTTGTTATACCATGAAAACATGCCAAAAAGTCTTGGGGAGAGAGGCAGAATCTATTAGGAAAAGCATTCATTTCTCTTTATTATTGGCATAACTTCCGTAGCAAAAGATGCAAAATTGTCAAATTACTTTATTTTCCTCACAAATTTACTGGAAGTTGGGTCATACCCAAGTAACCTGGTAATCTCCCACCTGTAGAGCATTAATATAGTATATGAAACAGCAGATTTATGACTTGTTCCAAAGACAAGCATGAAACTATATCTTTTCCTTTTACCAAGAGGGCCTCTGCATGAGATGAACTAATACATTATTGTATCCTAACATACTTGTTAGCTTTTTTCCCTTCCTGAATTAAAAAATTGAATTATATACACTCAGTCTAGTTACTGAACCTGTAAAGTTTATTAAAGTTTATCGACCATGTGTATACACTTCAGGATTTAGGTTCAATTGCTTCTTTCAAGCTGGAACATTGAATTAAGATGCAGTGCCTTGCTGTGGCTCTCATGGACTCCAACTGAGCTACAGGTAGCAAAAGTCTCCTTCAATTAGACATAATCATCACTCACAGTCAATAATTGTGCTAAAGGCTGCTTTCAAATCTGTGAGGGATTCGCATTTAATGTACTGATTCAGCTTGTCTGAGCCAAATTCACTGTGTACTGAAACCAAAGCAATTTAGTTCTTGCCTACGGCCCTTTTGGCAGTTCATCTAGTACTGAGCACTGTAAGGACTGTGAGATACAATTTAATCTGAGACATCTGTGCACAGACAGGACCTTTTCTGTAACAGAGAAAGACTAAGTAATGGCTAAGCTGTAGTTTTATGTGAAGAACCAAGTCTTATCTGTCCTCTGAAAAATAAAGCATTTAAGATATAGCAGGAAGTCAAATGAAAAACGGGAAGAAAAAAAAAAAAGAAAGAAAAAAGGAATAAAAAAATCCTTGGATTTATGAAATGCACACTGAGTCTACTAACAGCTTTCCTTGCTCCTAACCTCATAAAGCACTTGAGCTGTGATCCTTGGATTAACCATTTAAAGATATTATACTTATCGTCAGCTGCAGCTGACTGGAAAGACCTTTATTAAATATGAAAGAAAGAGGGCTCACTGCTTGTGATTTTTGTACAAATATCAAAATTTCCTTTGTACGTGTTTTTTTTTCTTTCTGGCTCATGATATTATTGGGGAATGTTCTGTAATATTTATCTCTTGTATCATCCTGACTCTTTGAGGCTTGATATTTCCAGGAAAGGCTTAAAAGTCCTGTAGTTACCACATATAATACTGCACAGGAAGTTTTAATGATAATGAACCAAGAGCTAATAGTGTCTGCCAAGTTTCACTGACTTGCACTCAACTATTCTGTGATCTCTGCTTGTCATTTTTCTTCAATAATGGAAAAGCTTGTTATGATGAAAGAACCATTCCAGGTATTTCTTCAAAACCAGTATCGAAACAGTTTTGTTTATATGAAAGTAAGTGAGGGAGCAAGCTGGAAAGGTGAAGACAGATCTATATAGTCCACTAATCATCAAAATACTGTCTTTTGTTAAGGGCCCTGCTTGTATGAAACAAGAGTCAACGCAACAATCTTCCTCAGCCAACACCTGTTTGGCAAAAATATTACTAAGAAATTAAAGTGCCTTCAGAGAAAATAGTGAGAGCATAGAGTATAAAAGCTTAGCTTGTCAAGTATAATTATGGTAGAAGCTCTGAATAATTAGAGTGGCTGTGAAACACATCCACAACTTCTTTAAGTGAGGTCATATATATAAAACCTTCAAATCTATGGCAAAATATTATTAGAAATTTGCATTTTTGGTCAAGACTTTCAGTGGAATGGGAAGTAATCAGAATTTCCTTTGTTGATCTCCTGCAACAACCAGAACAGTCCATTGGCTTCTTTGCATGTTATTTTGGGGTATCTAATAAGTTATGAGTCATACAGTGTGGAGACTACAGTACTTGGGCAACTAAATTAGGTTTCTGAATATAGTTAACTGCAAGGATAGCATCTGTGACATCTGGGATTGCATCTCTATGCCTAATAACATGAACAATTAAATTCAGCAAAATGTTCGTAGAAGCTGATTGCCATATGTAAATGACAGCCGCAGCCCAGAATGTGGATCCAGAACACCTCTTTTAAAGATTTAGTTATCAGCCTTTAGAATTAGGCTTGTTTTATTCCTTGCCTCCATCTGTCTCTGAATTTTGCACTGCTGGCAGCTTGGATGCCCAGTTGAAGAGAAGAACATTCTGCCATCCTGCAGTTGGTTTCTACCTTGAGAAGTAAGTCCTGGAAGATCCCAGCATGTGTGGCTGTGGATGGACATTTTACATGTAGGTGTCCTTATCACAAGAATAAGGAATTCTTTTGCACTTACCAGGAAGAAGAAAACCCACACTCCACAGTTACATAAAATTATGTTTATGTCCCTTGTTGGGCCTGAAATTTAGTGCCTTGTGGCAGGCAGTGACTTTTTGTTCTTTATGCTAGCTGATGGTCAGACAATGGATAGCTTATTCACGGATAGACCTGCTACATATTAAATACATATACTGTTCTTGCTACTTGTTTTGATTACATTACAGATTTCCTAGAAGGAGAACATGAAAGAATAAAAAAGCTTAGTTGTTTCCCTTGATACAATAAAGGCTGGAAAAGATTATATTGCTCTCTGTGTTTTCATTGTCCTTGTTTATTCATCAGGACAGAAATAAATCAGGGACAGAAGAGAGCTTTTTAAGCTAAACAATGAACACTTAGCTCATGAATAAATTGCCCTAAGAAAATGCAGGTTGAAATTATAAGAAAGACCATCAAGATTAAGAGATTCTAGGTCAGTCTTTCTAAAGCTATAAGAAAATGACCCCAAACCCCACCTTGGAATCCTCTTAACCTGACATTTGAAAGTTGATATAAATGCACAACATGAATGTCTCATCTTATATTAGAAAAAGACTGTTTCTCACCCGAAGATCCATTCCAATCCTGTGTTCCCAGAAGTAAGTTCCACAAGTGCTGCCTTGCAAACATGAAGTACCAGAAGATTACTTACAATTAATGCAACATTTTAAATGTACAGTAGGAGTTTCTGCCTCCCTAGTTTTTGTTTCAGAGCTATTTAGTGTCTCCTTGTAAACGAGAATGGTTGAATGGTATTGTATGCAAAAGATTGTCCATTATCAACTTATTTTTTTCTTAATATGCTTTTTTTAAAATTTAACAGTAATCTGAAGCCTTTAGGTGATTCACAGGGCAGTTAACGACCAGATGGACAGACTGAGTCCTTGAAGTAAAAGTAGTAGCCCTTAATTTTTCAGACAGTCAAAGACTTTAAACTGTACATATTAATGAACCATTTGTTAAAAAAGGGTCCCTCATGCACAACAACATTCCCAATTATTTTTTATTTGCAATATTTTTTAGAAATTTTATAATACAGTCAAAGACCAAGTATATCAACCAACTGTGGGAGTGGTATCTGCCATATCAGTCCATCTTCTGGACATATGAAATTTTCTGTTACAGGTAGCTCATATAGACTTTCATTTTTGTCATCTTCTTATATTTTCTCATTTTTGGCATCTTCTTATATTTTGAGTCTGTTATTATGACTGCTATAATTTCTAATGGCTAGGTTCTACATGGTTTGGCTTGGAATTGGATGACAGCAATGAGTAAAATGCAGTCCACATTCACCTCCACGTTTTTTGAATGATAAAGTTTCAGTACAAGAAAGGAAATCTCAGATTCACTTCACCAGTCAGTCAGTCTGTCTTCAGATGTGAAAACTATGAATTATTCTATACTATTGTAAAAAAGAAAGTATAAAAGTGGGAAAATAATAGGGAAAATATTCATTGAAAAGTTTATTTAAATAACATACATTTTTGTAGAGTAATATGTTGGATGAATAGTATTATACCCATAATAAACCTAGTAAAATACTCAGAATAAAAGTAATTGAATAATTTATTCAATGAAAAATGACAAAATTCACTGAATAATATATTCACTGAACAATACATAACTCTAAGATTTTTTTTTAAATATGTAGAGAAATATTTCAATATGTTAAGGCTTTTTTTTTAATCCCACTTTACCCTGAAAGTCAACACAATTCCGACTTTAATCAAACTCAAGTGTTAGTGATAAGAAATCTTTCAAAGCAAGTGTTTCAAAGTTTGGTTTTTCTTTTTCATATATTGTCCAGAATTTTTAACAAAGTTTAGTCACCAAAAAAATCTGTAATCCCCCAGAATCCATCCTAAACTTTATGAAATATTACATAATAATTTTCCTATTAAAAACATAGTCCTGATATGTATTTTTAAATAAAAAATTAACAAAACAATGTCTTTTCAGATGCTTATTTAACACAAATCTCGACATCCTGTTCATGCTGACAGTGCAAAAACAATTCTTGTATTCCAAACACAAAGGCAAATTTGAGTACAAAATTCAGGATGTACAAAGAATCCCATCGAGTACTAAATGTTAACCTCCCCCACTACCCCCAACTATTCTCGTCTCCAGCAAGAGAAAATGCAATGTCAGGCAAACATTTACAGCTAAAGAAAGGAGAGATAGACAGGACATGCCATGGGTCAATAACAGATGGTGTTATCAGACAAATAGGTCACAAACATTTGCTTGAAGATATTAAAGTAATTCTGTATAAGAAGTGACTAGTTCACTGATAATTAGCTACATTTTTATGGTGCATATAATTTCTGTGATGCCACAACATCTGTGCTAACACTATCAAAAAGATGATAAAGATGAAAGTAGCTAACCTTCAGGTTAACTCTAATTGGAATACCCTTAAATTAGGGGAAGTGACATCTAACTTTAATGTGCAATAACACCCTTATAATTTCGGTCAGCTCCTGCTAATTTGTTTGTGTACTCTAAGTATCAGCCATTTTTAATTCTCCTGTGTGTTGCATGCCATACTCTTTAGCATTCGGATGAAATTCAATATCCAAACTTTATATTCTTAATGAGAAAATCTTAGTTTCATTCTTTGTTGTTTTATCTATGTCTGACTTTTTTTCATTGGCATCTCCAGCAAGTAACCCCATATTTTACCATGCATATTTTATCTATTTTAATAGGTACAACTATACAAGTTTTGCTGAACTTCAGTTTAACAAAGAAATGTGAAATAAGTTGACCAGTTTCTAGAGGAAAAGATAGATTCTAAAATAAGTTTCATTATCCAATGCTGCAGCTACCAGCAATGGAGAAAGAGTGGTGTATTTTGTTGTCTGCTCCCACGTCCCAGATGAAATCACTGGTGAGTCTTATTAGGATCAATTCATATAACAAAGAAACACACTCAGGAGTGGGATTCATCTCAGCTAACTTTAATTGTCCATAGATTAGAAGTCTATTTTGTCTAGTTTGGTCTAAGCTTTCGTTATCACCAATTAAAAGACATAGAAAAGGTACCCAGACGGCTAGGATAGACTTAGTGTTCAACTCTGTGTTCCTTGTTCTAAAATTATAGGAACTTGGTCTAAAAGTTCTGATTGTTGAACATCCATTTATTGCATAAGACTCTACTATACTCCACAGCTGGCACTGCTCAGTAACTTTCCTGTTACAATAGAGATCTGAGGAAGATAAGCCAAATTTGTTATCCTTTAAACCATAAAGCTGGGTGTTCTACCACACAAACTAAATATATTTTAAGCAAGGATGAAGAAAAGGACAAGGTACTTAATGTCATCGTTGCCTCAATCTTAACAGAAAGACCAGCTATCCTCAGGGAAACCAGCTCCCTCAGCTGGTATGCAGGGAGCAGAATAGATGCCCTGCAATTCAGTTCTGGGCCCCTCACATCATAAAGACATTGAGACGCTGGAGTGTGTCCAGAGAAGGGCAACAAAGCTGGTGCAGAGTGCAGAGAGTAAGTCATAAGAGAAGCACCTGAGAGAGCTGGGGTTGTTTAGTCTAGACAAGAGAAGGCTCAGAGGAGACCTCATTGTGCTCTACAACCACCTGAAAGGAGGTTGTAGTAAGGTGGGATTCAGTCTATTCTCCCAGGCAACTAGTGACAGGACAAGAGGAAATGGCCTCTATGCTGGGGGAGGTTCAGGTTGGACATCAGGAAGAATTTTTTCACTGAAAGCTTGGTTAAACATTGGAACAGGTTGGCCAGGAAAGTGGTGGAGTTACCATCCCAGGAAGTGATCAAGAAACAGCTGAATATGGTTCTAAGTGCTATGGTTTAGTGGGTATGGTGGTGTTTAGTCAAAGGTTGAAAATCTTGGAGGCCTTTTCCAAGCTTAATATTTCTGTGATTCTATGAAATAGGGAATAATGTGTTCTATGCTGTCTCCTATGACAAAATATTTATTTTACCGTCATAATCTACCACCTTTTACTAGAGTGACATAGCTTCACGAAATGTTGAAATTTCTCATATTACTCTACTGCAAAGCGATTTACATTTTCATTTCATGACATGTTGTTGAAGAGAAGATAAATATTTTCCATGCAAATATATAAAAATCTCTCCCATTTCCACAGAAAAATTAGCAAGTTTAGGTCATCAGGAAGACTCAGCTGGAATGGGAGTCTACATTATTCAGGTGAAGTCTGATGGGTAAGTGATGCTGTCTGTTAGGAAAAATAGTCATGCCATGACACAACACCACTGAGATATCAGAGTTGTCATTTCAATTCACACTTCTTGAATATGTAAAGTGTGACTGTTAAGTAATGTAATATTATTCTGTTGTTTTGTCCTCCTGGGACAAAAGAAAGAAATCATTAACTTAGAGCTTTTTATGTATGGCTTTCCCTGTAAGGAACATCATTGTTTTGTGAATATTTATATCTATCCATATCTATATCTATGATTATATAAAATTGGTTTTGAATATATATACGCACGTATATACGTATAAACGTATGTGTGTGTATACATACATAAATCTGAATTAAAAATATAAAGAAAACTGCTCTTTAGAAAGTTAAAAACAGTGCTTTCATATGTTGAGTCATTGAATGCTATTTCTGTAAGTACAGGCACAAATTGCATTTTGTTAGGGCAAAATCCCCATACAAATACTTAAGTTGAACCTTGTACCGCTAAGCCCAGATTTGGGTTTATATTTTTAATTCTAACTATAACTAAGACTATGTAAAATTTTTTTGCTGTGGTTTTGGAAATTCTGTCATAGTATCTGCCAATCACTTGTCAAATTCCATGTTGTCATTCTTGGAAATAAACATTTGAATAGCAGTCCTGCTGAAATGATAACTGCTTATGAATGTGTTTGAACATGTGGTGTAAACTGCGATCCTCTGCATTTAAAGCTCCACAATGTTTGTCTAATCTGATGCTATTCTTCCCAAAAGGAGTGTATTGTAACATCCCATAGATACAGAAGAGATAAGATTCAAAAGACACAAGGGATTTTGTTGCACCTATACCATAGCTTACCGACTCCTTGGATTACAAACAAGTAATATGGGAACAAACCCATATTATACCATATTACAAGAAAAGGTCATCAGAACTTGGCATGCATTATAATGTTGGGAAACATTGCTGACTTTATTTAACATCTAAAAATGTGTTGCAAAAAGAAGCACTTAATATTGAGCAATGAAAGAAAAATCACTGCTAGTATATATGTTCAATTTATATAAGCTGATAAATGCATATTGGGGCCTGTTTTCAAATTCAGAAATGAATATATTAAAAAAGCAAAGATGTATTAGATGTGTGCATTTGGTTGAGTTTATCAATGTATATCATCATATAAATGTTCAAACTTTTCTATGCAATAGAAACAATTTTCCAGCACATCTACCTGCAACATTACTTTTGAAATAAAGTACACTGGAAACTAAGTATTATGAATAAATGTTATCACTTGCTGAATTGTCAGTGCTTGCTCTTCGTAAATCAGCATGTTACTAAATCTGTCATAAAACATTGAATACAAAAGGCTGTACTGTATCACTAGCTAAATTACAATGTACTTATTAACGATGACTACTGTTTTCCAAGCATGAGATTTTGCAACTTCAACAGGATTTGGTTGTTCAGCCATTAACTAAGTACATTTGAAAATAAACTGTTGAAATCACTGGGGACCTTTGCTATGTAGCATGACTGGTTTAAGATCTGCGTTAGAGCTGCCTTCTTTTGTTCTGATGAAAGTATTTTATTTATAGAAATGATTGTTACATAAGTTCTGAGATGATATTCTGTAGTGAATGCAAATGAAACACATTGAAATTTTACCAGAGATTTTTGACTGTCATTGATAAGTACATAAAGATGATAAATGTTGAACTGCATCTACCAAAATAGTAACTGTTATGAGCTATAGGTCTTGCTAATTTTTTCTGAAAATTAGGCATTCTTGTAATACTATCAAGTTTTGTAAGTAAAACACAGCCACAGTATGCATTTTTTATGTGAACCATAACTCTAGTCAATAATTTAAAGGCTATTCGCAAAGAGTAGGGCTTATATTCAAAGAATCATTCATACTGTATTTGTACCTTTATACCACATTTTAGCAGTAGTTTTTGGTTCTGTAGCATCCTGATGCACCTTGTATATTCCATGCATGTATTTGCAAAGGTTCTGCTGAAAAACAAAGAATTCAATTGTAAAACAGGGTATATTACATATTTTAGGCTTCTTTTGAACCTTCTTAATCATCAGACAATATGAACATAAATGATGTCAGTACGAATCATGCCTACCTTGCTATCAATCTATACCTAAATCAGTTTCATCATTGTCTTTAATAAAATCATGACTGATTAACTTTATTCATCAAAGATTTTTTTCCTTCCTTGACTGTACTTCTGTTTGATCATGCAATCACTCTAAAGTTTGAACAGTTCCTTAAAAAATGTAGCTTTACTAAAGAATTAAGCTTCTTTAAAGGGCAAAAAGTTTGTTATCTTTAATCTTATAACTGGAGGTTCAGTGAAAAGACCAGAATTGTAGATATTCTCACTCTGTATGAAAAAATAGTCTTAAGACAGACATGTTTTTTGATTCTGAACTTTCCTCACTGTCCCTTAGTGTCTCTTGCAAAGCCAGAAGCTTGATTAGCTTGAGGTGACACTGGGAATACTGATGATATATTGTGCTTGCCTAGGGTATCACTTTTTGTATTCCCTAACATATCTGGAGATGTCTTGTTTGTCAGATGAGTTCTTAAAACATTCTTTGCTGATTCTTCAGCATGTGCATCTGAGTTAAGTTGATGATAGTAATGCTAAAGATCCAGAAAAAACCCTCAATTTCTTCTGAACCAAGATGCAATCAGAATTGAAAAATATGTCTGATAGGAAAAAGAAAACCTCACTATCACATCTAATTAATAAACCAACAATATTGACTTGTTGGTTCAATTACTCTTCTGCTTTGTTTTTTTATTTTCTTTGTAGGATTGGCTTTGGAGAGTCATACGATAAACTAATAGAATAATAAAGAAGTACAAGAAAAATATCCAGTACATTATTTACATGTTGTGTAAAAGTTAAGAGATGGAAATGTTCAAATTCTTATATCTACCAGTACTAAAAAAGCATAATATATTAACAATTGTCACATCAGTGAAGAAACTGAAAGGTTATCGCTTTTGCCTACAGTTAATATATCTGGTATTTATGACACACATTGCAGTTGCTTGAGTTTGAATCTGCAAAGTACTCCAATGTAGATATTAGTAATTTTATGTGCATTAACCACCATATAAATGAGTACTTTCTTGGTGTTTTGGAACAGGATCAAAACTTCATGCGCAAACCATTATTATTGCTCTCACTTTTTTTTACATTGTCTTATACTAATCCAGATCACAGCTTTAAGAGTATAATTTTCCTTCAGATATTTCATCTTTTAGATATGGGGCTATTCTGAAAAAGGTTTAGAACCTTAACTGCCAATTCAAGACATTTCAGGGTGTACATCGAATTATTCATGTTTAACTTTTGATTAAATCTCTGTGACAGATTTTAGCCAGTGTGTTGAATGACATTCAGTTGAATTTTATCGTCTCTTGCTTTATACAGTATATTTCATAGCTATAAATGCCATCATATTTATTTTGGCTTCCAAGGATTACCGAAAATATTTTTAGTCTATAGTTTGGGCAGACTGGGCTGTATCAGATGTCTATAAATGTATTCAGAATTTCAGGAATCAACAAAAAAAGTATTATCATACATGAAATATAATAATAGCAATAATAATAATAAAGAATAAATCCAAATGTAATTTCCTTCAGACCTCCTTTTCATGATTAAATGTCCCGTAAATGTAGGGTCAGTCATACAAATCATAATTCTAGTAGTCCAATAAATAAGTTAGTATCATTCACTTCCTACTTTGTGATCATCCTAAGAAGCCACTAGCAGAAAAATGTCATAATTTCTCCTCATTTTGTCATACATATCCTAATTTCTTACTTATTCTAATAATACCATACTATTAGAAGATGATCCCTAGCGTTTAGTTACTCTTTTTGTACCTGGTCTATTTTTTATTTAGCTCATAAAACCAAAAAAATATTATGAAGTCCAGCTATCACCCATTTAGGAAGGAATATGACTTCATGCTGGGATTCATTCAACATAATAACAGACCTTTTATTAAAGGAACATCCTGGAACACTAAGTAAACAGCAATGTACAAAAATGCCAGAAGGTAAAGAATTCTCTGAAGGTTCCTCTGCAAGCAATTGAGTTGTGGAACTGGCTATCTTTATCCTTGAGACAACATTTATTGCTTTCTGAAACCCTCCAGGAATTGTCACTGGATGTTCACTAGGTATTCCTAACTTGTAAACATGGTCACTGTCCTCTGAAAGATTTTGCTTCCATGCAAAAGCAAAAATTGGTTGAATATACCCAGGCTTGATCAAATGTCTGTGTGAAAATATAGTTGCTGCTGTTCTGTGTAGAAAGTAATATACCAAGGTATCCTAATTAGCATAGTGGGGGCAGAAAAACCTGAAAAGTAAAAGTCAAAAGAATTCTTAATTTACTTACAGCTAGCTGTGATAGTCCCTAAAATAGAACTTTTCACAGTAAAAGATTACAACATTTTTTTAAAGTCAGTCTTAACTTACATAAAGCACTACAACCATTCAATTTCAGCATCCATTTGTACCTATTCTCTTGGTAAGGATTTACAAGATGAATTTTTGCTTTTCTCTGCTTGTGAGGAGGTTTTTTTATAACCATGTAATCTGCATGTAAACTTTAATTACTAAAGGAATGTAAGACTATCAAATGAATAAGAATCTTAATCATAGAATCATAGAAGGCTTGGGTTGGAAGAGACCTTAAAGATCATTTAGTTCTAACACCTCTGCTATAGGCAGGGACACCTTTCACTAGACCAGGTTGCTCAAAGCCCCAACCAACCTGGTCTTGAACACTTTCAGGGATGGGACATCTGCAACTTCTCTGGGCAATCTGTTCCCGTGCCTCACCATCCTTACAAAAAGGATTTCTTCCTAATATCTAATCTAAACCTACTCTGTTTAAGTTTGAAGCTATTACCCCGAGTCCTGTCACCACATACCTTTGTAAAAAGTCTCTCTCCATCTTTCTTATGGGCTCCCTTCAGATACCGGAAGGCTACAATTAGGTCACCCCAAAGACTTATCTTTTCCAGTCTGAACAATCCCAATTCTCTTAGCCTTGCCTCTTAGGAGACGTGCTCCATCCCTCTAATCGTCTTGGTGGCCCTCGTCTGGACTCACTTCAACAGGTTGATGTCCTTCCAGTGCTGGGGACCCCAGAGCTGGACCCAGTATTCCAAGTGTGGTCTCACCAGAGCAGAGTAGAGAGGTAGAATTGCCTCCCTCAACCTGCTGGCCATGCTTTTGATGTAGCCCAGGACACAACTGGCTTTCTGGGCTGCAAGTGCACATTGCTGGGTCATGTCCAGCCTCCCATCCACCAACACCTCCCAGTCCTTCTTGGCAGGGCTGCTCTCAACCTCTTCATCCCCCAGCCCATATTGATTCTGGTGGTTACCCCAACAGAGATGCAGCACCTTGCACTTGGTCTTGTCAAACCTCATGAGATTCTCGTGTGCCCACCTCTTGAACTTGTTCAGGTCCCACTGGACACCATCCTGTCCGTCAGATGTGTCAACTCCATCAATCAGCTTGGTGTCATCTGCAAATTTGCTGAGGTTCCACTGGATCCCTTCATCTACATCATTAATGAAGATATCAAATAACAACTGCCCCAATATGGACTCCTGAGGGACATCACTTCTCGTCGATGTCCATAGTAAACCACTACCCTCTGGATGTGACTGCTCAATCAACTCCTTATCCATCTAACAGTCCACCCATGGAATCCACCTCTCTCCAGTATAGAAAGAAGGATGCTGTGGGGGGCCATGTCAAAGGCTTTACAGAAGTCCAGATAAATGACATCTGTAGCCCTTCCCTTGTCCACTGATGTAGTCACTCCATCATAGAAGGTTTGTCAGATAGGACTTGCCCTTGGTGAAGCCATTCCGGTTGTCTCAAATCACTTCCCTGTCCACTATGTGCCTTAGCATAGCTTCTAGGAGGATCTGTTCCATGATCTTCCCAGGCACAGAGGTGAGGCTGACAGCTTGGTAGTTCCCAGGGTCCTGCTTTCTACCCTTTTTAAAGATGGGTACAATCTTTCCCTTTTTCCAATTACCTGGGTCTTTGCCTGACTGCGATGACTTTTCAAGATGAAACTTATTACATATGAAGGATATCAGATCCTATTTCAGAATGGAAGTCATCACTAAACAATTTCATGAAAGGTAAGGATTTAGTTAAACTATGTTTGATCATCATTGTAACTACTCTTTTCATGCCTTATCTAAGATTACATGCAAACAGTAAAACTGCAGCATTGTCTTTGTTTTGTTTATGAGTGTTCTTAATTTGTTTAAAAGAACCAAAGTCTCTGGTGAAGCTATTGTCTATGATCAATGCTCTAGGTCTTACCTTACTTCACTAAAATACACAAAGAGGTCCCTAAAACGAAACATACACTTGCCTTTGTTGAAGGGTTGTGGCATTGAAAGATGATGAAACAAGAATAAAGGAAAGGAAGAATTAAAGAACTTTTAGACTCATAAATTTCAGTCTTCTCTGCTGGAAATATTAAACTCCAAACATTTTGAATTCCACTTTGGAAAGATTAATTTTTTAATTTGTCATCCTCTATTGGAAGATTGTTTCAGAAACTGATTTCTTTTATGACTATAAATCTAATTTCAGACAAAAATTTATGAGTCTTCATCTAAAGTCCAGCTTATCTCAACACTGTCTTATAGTTTAAGTCACTTTCTTCTCTTTTGGTTCTTTATATGCTCCTAGGTAACACTCATGCCAGCTAAGACTTTCATTAGCTTAAAAAACTTAGGAGAGTAAGTTTTACTTTCCTCCAAAAGATTTCCAATCATCCTACTAGACTTCTGCAGCAACTGCTGTTTAAGCTTCTCTATGATGGGCAGGACTATTAACCTTGTTAGACTTCAAAAAATTGTGTGTAAACTCTTCCCAAATACAGTCTTATCGGCTTTATTACAGTACTTTTAGATTCAGTTAGTCAATATGTTTCTTGCACTGGTAGTTTAGGATTTTCTGTTTTTCTGACTCATCTACAGGCGATTTGATCACAATTTTCCAGTGAAAAGAATAACCTTTTCACCGATTTTGTGAAATTTATGTGTTCTTATGGATATTGTTGCTTTATTTTTTTTTTCTCTCTATCCCTTGTTCCCCACATTTATGTTACTTCTCTTAGGTAACATTCTCTAACCCCAGGAGAGACCATTTGATTAGCTCCCATTTCTCATTCTATTTCTTTTTTCAATTATTCTTATGAGTCACAACAAGCTTGTCACCAGGAAAAACACGTACGTATCCATGGATGTTCTGAGTTAACCTCTCCATGTCTTCCTCACACCAACAGTCCTTGATTAATCTCTTACTCATCATCACCTCCAACCTTCTTGTTTAGAGAGTAGAAGCATGTCCTAGTTTCAGCCAGGATAAGGTTAATTTTTGCAGTAGCTGGGAAGGGGGGATGTAGCTGAGGGGGTTTGTGGTTCATTTTCCCCTAGGCTGCACCATTATCTGAGAAATGGTCGTTAGGCCTCAACCTTGACAAACAGCACCCGGGTTGAGCTCCTCTTGAGTTTACTGGAAACAGTCTACTCCCAGGAACTAGTGCTGTCTAACAAGCCCCTGGTTTTTAACAAACAGCCTTGAAAACTTATTTTTTTCCTGAATAACAGCCCCAGTGGAATAATATTTTTGTTATCAAACTTTCAGAGAAAGTTGCCAACACAAATTGTAGCAAGCATGGAAAATTACTATGACTAAAGCCCACTCTCTTGCAACTCTATAAACAGCAGCCCAAAGTGAGATCCTTTGAGCTCTCCTGGACTGCAGAGGGTTGTGACCAGCACTCTCCCTCTGTGAGGGATGCCTGTCAGAGCCAGCAAACTCTCAAGTTTGCTATACTTGGAGGATCACCAAACAATGATGACAGGTCATGGGTTGACATCCCCACTCCTCAAGGATCAACTCTTTGCCCATTGAGAATATGCAAAAGCATCCCAAAGGAGCATTTCACTGAATTTGAGCTGAATTATTCACAGGTACCTTGTGCAGACTCTTTATGCCTGTGTGTGAGTGTGAATATGCTATATCAAAGGTACTAGGAATGCTGTTCTCCTAGTTACTTAAGTACTTTAGATGTGAAAGGAAGTAACTGTTGTGGTATAGTAAATTCTATATGAATCTTTTGCTAAATTGTTTGCCTTCAGTTATTGGTTAAGATAAGCTCAAATGCTGTTAAGCTTAAGTGCTGTTAAGTTTAAATGCTGTTAAGTTTAAGTTAAGTTAAACTAAGTCCTGCTGGGCCTTTAGGCTGTATTCCTTTTTATCCTTACCCGTTCCTATCCTTTTGTCTCCCCATGCACCCCATAGCTTCCACATAGATACTTTTGGGTTAATTTCAGTTTGGATTGACTGACTCTAGACTTTCTTTGTTTACTTTTTCTTGGTGTGCTTTAACCATCTGGTAAGTGGTAGAGTGAACTTTGCCAATGGACTTTGTCATGCTGTTCTTTTATATTAAACCTGCTTTTTTACTGAAACCTTTGCTGGTGATTCTTTAAGTGAGTTTAAAACACTCATTTGTGACAGAACATGTGTCCAGGACCCAGATATTTTTCCATATCACCTCACATCATTGCCAGGAGTGGGGGAAAGGGTCTCTCTCTGATTTCTGATGGTTCCTTCTTTCCACCAGTTCCTTCTGGTGGGAGAAAACATGGTGGACGGAATGGTCTGATATTGTTTTATTTTATGTGTAAATTGTTTCTTTGTCTTATACTTTTTGGCACCACTAAAACACTTTCTCTATCTTGCTGCAGTATTCTTGCTGCACTGCACGGGAAGTTTTACAGTGACACAACCAAAGCATGATCAGCAGCTTCTTTCCCACTGACTGTCGAATGCTTTTCAGCTTCAAGTGCAGAGCCTTTGCGATTTTTTGGTGTGAGAATATTTTTATTACCTCTCTGTCAGTTCTTTTAAATGAGAAGTTCCATTTTATGTGGTCATTCCTATTCTTCAAGTTAGTCCACAACCTCAATTCTCTCCCTCATGCACTGCTACCCCTCTGTAGATCAATTTTGCTTCCCTTGTCCCGGTGACTACTCTGTGTACAAACCCTTTTCCAGTACTGGCCCTGGCTAATTCTAGCTTTTCTCTTCAGTGCTTAAGAAAGCAGCTCTTTTTCAGTGCTGTTTTGTCTTTCACCTTCAGTCTCTTTTTCTCCTCTTAATGCAGCATACTTGCTCTTTTACTCTATATTTGCTTTTCTACCCATGCTTCTTCATAAAATCATAAAAGTGCTGGTTAGAAGGGAGCTGTGGAGATCATCTAGTCCCAGTCAAGGGCTTACTACTGCCAACACTAGATCAAGTCACCAAGTTTCTGGCCAAGTTTTGAGGACTTTCAAGGATGGAGATTCTACTATACCTTTGGGTACCATTCTGATGATCATTCTGTTTTAGTGTTACTCTACTGTCTTAGTGGAGAATTTTTTTTCTAATATCCAGTCTGAACATACCAAACCATGACAGGTGGTCATTTCTCCCTGAGATATCATTTGCCACTGATGAGAAGCACCTGGTTCCATTATCCTCCTAAATGTCCTTCAAACAGTTGTAGGCTGCTCACAGATTCCCACCCTTAGATTCCTTTATTCCAGATTAAGCTTTACTCAGTATCTCCTTGTAGACTGTATCATAGGCTTACAAATACTCTAGGCTCCTAACTGTCTTGATACCCTGTCGCTGGGCCGTTGTCAGTTTTTCAACACCTCTTTTGCACTAGGCTAGGCAAAACTAAACACCCATGTGGCATATATAATTTGTGAAGAGGGTGTGCAGTTAACTCCAATTTTAGTTTGATATCCATTTTGGCTTTTCAGCTGAAAGTTTGTTGGTTCTGAAATGGTACTGATGCCTACTCGATACAGGTGCATAATTTTGCTTACCTTCTCGTTGAATTTCAGGAGGTTTCTGTTGACCGAAACTTTGAGTATCTCAGAATCACTTTGAACTAAAACTCTACAGCTCTACAGTTAATTCTTGTTATTGTCTCCATTTTAGTTTCATCTGCAAGTTTATCTTTGGTTTTATCATGCTGGGCTTTAGTCAAGGAACTGATAAAGATCAGCTCAATATTGCTTATTGCTTACTGCTTACTAGTTATGTATTCAGACACTGATTACTGTCCTTTGAGCCCTGAAGTGTGGCCATTTTTTGATTAGTCTCTTTTCAGACTTCTTTTACCTTGGTATTGTGATCATATGCTCCCAAAAAGCATGATCTTTAAAAGTAAAGATCAGAACCCATATGAAGTTTCTTATGAGTTCATATAACAATGTTTTGTTGAGTAACGCACAGCAAAATGAAATCTCATGTCAGCACTTTGAGGTAGCCCTCTTTCCCAGGAAGAAAAACAAACAGAGGGAAAGAAAAGACTATACCAGTGATCATGCAGCTCTTACTTTCTCTGCCAAGAAGATCACAACCATACAAAAGCAAAGGTTTTCTCTAACAAAAAGTGATGGGAGGCTGCTGAATATTTGCATGTTCCATTGGGTATCAATGTGACCTGGAAGATGGAAAATAAAAACCTCCTCTCAAAGTATTGCTTCTGATGAATTCCTACAGTTAGAAAAGCCCAACATGTTCGTATGTCAAAACCAAATTACATACCAGACAAGTGAAATAATTTCTAAACATTTGTCTTTTCAATATTGTTTTCTCCCTCCCTCTCTGGCTTAACCACACACTCCAGTGCACAGACACTTACAGATGTCTGAGCCAACCTGCCAGCTGTAGTTTGGGAAAGAGTTCTGCATCAGGATGCTTTCATCTACCCCACCCTACCCACAGGTACAGCTGCATTAAAATAATTAAAATATCTGGCAAGCAAGTTGGGATTTCAGCAAACTAACTTCTGAAGCTAGACACATCATGAGGAGAGTTTGTGCCTTCTGCTTACAGATGCAAGTCCTCACATTTTCATCAGCCAAGCAATCAAAAGCTCAGAAGACAAAGTACTTATCCTTACCAGTAAGCAGTAAAGTTGGATTTAACAATAATGTTCTTAATTCCATTTCAGAATGTCTTTTAGCTCTTGGCAGCTATCTTACTGTAGTTGTCAAAGTACAACCCCTACTGGACTGCTCCCTCCACAGAGAGCTTTTCTCAGAACTGGGTTTAGAGGTACAACATAGCCCTTATAGATTTTAAATAAAAATATTTATGCATGTATTTATTTAAAACACATTTAAATTTCCATTGAAATGGCAATTATAACTTCACAAAGGTTAATTTAAAAACTCTGGGTGTTAGGTAATTAATTGACTTTAAAATAGAACTGCTGTGTTTTTCTAGTGCCTCTGTGTTTTGAAATTACTGTGATGACATGAAGCCTCTCTGAATCACAATAAGACACTACTGAGCACTGTTGTCCACCCTAATTGCTCTGCTATTGGAATTCAAAAAAAAATAAAAGCAAGATGTTTCCATACACTCAGAACATATTCATGATGGTTTAAGAGCAGCTATTTGACATTTAAATCTCATTTTGATCTGGATTGATTTTGCATTTACTATATCTTGGTCCAATTACCTTCTGTATAAATGTGATGGAAGTCAGATTGTTTGGTGAGGGCATTTTCTGAAAGTGTAAGTTGTGCTGAAAGCATGGGATTCCCCTCCCTTCAGCTTCTCATGGTCTGTATTCAGTGAATTCACATTTTTTTGTTGCCTGTGTTTTGATTTAATTTTGAAAGATACCTTTCTCCTCTTGCACCCCTACCTTCCACACTCTTATTTATGTGCTATACACCCATTTGTTTGCATGTATTGCAATAAATTTCTTTCAGCTTGCCAAATTGATACTGTTATTAGATGAGTTTTTTTTTTTTAGTTGCTTATATATTTCTTATCTCTTGCATCTGAATTTTTTTTTGTACGTTGTTTGTCAATCTTGAGAAAGTGTTAGAAAAGTCTGTTCAAGTATTTATAAGTGAGGGTAGGTGAAAGCACATTTTTTTAATTACAAAATATTTTTTACATTCTTTCATAAACCCTCAACTAGTATATAATTTTTAATGTTTTAATTTGCTTGTCCATATTTTAGATAGTGCCTTTATGCACATGAGAAAGATGAGCTATAATAAAATTTTAAATGTTTACAGCTTAAATCTGCAAAGCACCACTTTTATTGGAATTTTTGATGTTGTATAAATGTAATAAGTTAGCATTGTAACTTAAGTATTTCTAATCTATAATGATCATATCGATCTGGATTTTATGGTTGGAATAATATTTTTTTCTTTCTGAAGTCTTTATGATCATAAGGAGAGGATTCGTTTCTCCTGTGAGATTGTTGTACTTTGTAATAGTGAGATCGCAGTGAGAAAATGGAGAAGTTGTCAGCTACCCAAGCCCATAAGCTCTGAATTTTCTGTTTTATTTCATATAGAAAATCAGGACACAAAGACTTACATTACTGTAATGTAAAGCCTATACATTTAAAGTCTTGAAAGATAAGAAGCATGAAAGTTAAAATTGAAAATTAATCTTGATTCCTTCCCTGAAGTAAATGCTTAATTGTGTTTATTACTGCATAATTCTGTTGTAACAATTAGCCCACAGATTTTTTCACTCTTCAACAAAGGCCTCAATTCTGTAAATACTTATCAGCTACTGGATGTTTCCTGGGACCACACACAGAATGTAAACTTAACTACATACATAAATCTTTACATGGTTAGATAAGAACTAACTTCAAATAGAAAAATTTGGAAACCTAAAAAAAAAGAAAAAAAATTGTCATCAGTTATGATTATATGATTACAAAATCAGTCTGTGTTAATACTAATGCATAGTTCCGGAAGTAATTTCATAAATCTTTCCATGGTGATGAATTTCTGTAATCTAGCTTTTACTTCAGTGGATTAGTTCTAGTGGCACATCCCTCAGAATGAGGCAACATCAGAATTGAAGGGAAATGGTACAGTGTGTGTAGTAAACACAGTGATTGTTTAATTCTAGGGTAGTGACGTTTTTTCAAGTGACACTTTGCAGCAGTGAACCAAGTCAAAATAGTTAGGTGACTGATTTACATAAGCAGATATATGGAACAATACATTCATACTAAGATATATTTTTAAACAGGGAAAACATCTGTAATTCCCAAAACTCTGGCCTTTGAACTAATATATAACTTTATTCCATTTAGTTTTTTTATTTTTACCATACACTGCAATAGTGTTTACTTTAAATATATTACAAGTCCTTCAAATTCCTGGTAGAATAGCAGGCATCTACAATACCTCAGTCCTGCTATTAGTTCCTAACAAAGAAATTAAGGCATTTAACATTTGCCCTGGGAAGCAGGTTGGAGTTAACATATCCTGATTTATTCATTTCAGCCATTAGTGGCAAAACCAAAATAATGTGGAAATGCTTTTGGTATCCTGTGGTTCCTCAATTTGTCTAGTTTCTGTCTTATAATTTATTTTTCCTAGATTCCATTGTCACCAGTCTCAGCGGCACCCTCCCAAATTCTGCAGTGACACTGGAGATAGGGAGGGCAGGCACAGCTTCCTCTTGGAGGCAGGAGGTCAGGCAGAGTGCTAGAAGGGCAGCTTGGGGTCACAATAATACAGTAAGAGTACAGAGAGTACAGTTAGGTTAGCATATTGTTCCGGGGCTGAGAGCCTTTTTCAAACTCTGATCCATCTTCATCCTTGTAATTAGGTGATCTGCGCTTTCAAAGAAAGTGTTGCTATGAAACACGTTGGCAAATGAAGGCAAATTTGAGGCCTGCTCATTTGAGTGTTGGGCTCATTGTTCCTGGTGGTGTAATTGGTGATCAAGAAGGCAGTAAAACGGCATGGCCATTAAACAGCCCGAGCTGAAATTGAAAGGAGAGCATTTATATGGTGCAAGCTGCTGTGCAGAGGCTGTAACTTTCACCCTTACATGAACCAGAGTTTACGGAAAGGCCTGATGACATGGCTCTTGTTTCACCTCCGGGAGGTGGGGAGAAAAAAAGGGAGGAAAAAAATTAAAACTAAATAGAATTAATGAGCCTTCACACATTGTCCTGTTTCTTTTGTTGTGAAAAAGCTGGGCGAAAATTAAGTTGGATAAGAGAGGGTGGCAAGGAAACACCATTAATATCAGGT
This sequence comes from Manacus vitellinus, assembly GCF_001715985.3. Classification (NCBI taxonomy): domain Eukaryota; kingdom Metazoa; phylum Chordata; class Aves; order Passeriformes; family Pipridae; genus Manacus; species Manacus vitellinus. The sequence goes on from NW_021939256.1 coordinate 5,288,572, forward strand.
TGTAAATTCTACAAAACATTAACTTCATTACATGGCAATTACTGTCTGTAATTGGCAGAACGAAAGATTCCACTTTCTCATCAGTTACTAGTTGTATAGGACTCAGCATTTTTTTTTCTTGGCAAAGGTCACACCACTGATATAAAGAATACCTTAACATGAACTAAAAGTATAACAGGTTCTTTTGTAAATAAGCAAGGATGTAACTACTACTTGCTGCTAAACATCTCTCTCTGTTATTTTGTACACAAAATATGGCTCACAACTTAGAAAGATAGTAACATCAATGATGTAAACAGGAAAACTTTTATTATTTCATGACTACTTGGTCTTACTTCTTGAACAGAAGAAAAACATGATTTAGAAAGGGATAAGGTTAAGAAGAAACAGTAGTTGCTTTTGAAAATAGTTATCTCAAGAATTTCTTCAAAGTAATTGTCGAGAGTGTGAGTGGTAAGAAATGATATGCTGTATGAAGAATTCTAATTTTTTTCAGTTTCTGTTAATATTACACCTTTGCATTGACCTTGTTTTTCATTTATCACTTACCTAGTGCATTTATGAAAATATTCCACATATGCTGTGAATTGAACTGTATCCTGCTTCAGATTTATGTATATAACTTCAGCTGAAGTTCACATCCTTAAGAAACATATTCAATGTCTAGTCGATTTTGTTAGTCAGCTATAGAGAAAGACATTTAATCTAAATCAGTCTTGAAGTTTTCCAGACGAACTTTTTATTTCAAGAATTACATAACAAAGGAATATTATGAGGGAAGAGATTCCTATTTCACATAGGCATAAAAAAATAAAGTTGCTTTTTTTTTTTCAAAAATGGAAGCAAACAAGAGTCAAAAATCAGAATTTCTGTCACTGAGTTTCAACATTCATCATAAAACACCAAGAAACATAGAGTGAGGAACTCTGTCTAATTTTATTAAAGAAATATTGAACTATATAATGTTTATTTTTTATTAACAGAAAGCATTGAAACACTATAGAGTCAAAACATTTTCATTTCAGTTTTTTGGATAAAAAATGTTCCATCCCTCCTGCATTTCATGGTGAGGTAAAGCATTCTCTGGATTGTAGTTTAGAGCTTCCAGGCTCCCACTGCTTTCTCCCCATCAGGCTGTTTCTCTTTACATACCACATGCCATTTCCATCATGGCAGAAGGATCCTACCAAGAAGCTTTGCCTCTGAGGGAAAGGAGCTTAAGGAGGTTGAGTGGTCAACATAACTTCTGTGAGATGCAGATATTCTATATCTGCATCAGGCAGATACAATGCTAATATGAAAACAAAACCAATTTGGTTTGCTCAATACATTGAAATGATAAAAAATTCATATTATACTAATTCATAATAAATTCTTTCATATCAGCAGAATTATATTCCCTGATTAAATATTCAATATTTGTAAGCAAAAGTTTTACATTGAAAGTCAATTTACTTTCCAAGTAAATTCTTATTTTGATTGTTCTTACTTAGTTTTGCTCATTATTTTTAATTTGGTGAAAGATTTTTCTAATATTCTTCATCACATTTTTGTTGGACCATGTTGAAACTGCTTCAAGGAAAGGAAAGCATAAGATCTTCCTGAGTCTAATAGTCTGCAGTTTGGAATAGGTGTAAAAAGCACAGATCTTTTTTTTTTTTTCCCTAAGAAATATAAAACCCAGTGGTGAAGTGGAAAGATGGATGAGAAATGTCTCAGGAAACTGTCAAGCAAAAAACTGAGGAAAGTAAAATTATTCACTGCTTCAAACTGATACTGCCAATGAGCCTTTGGTTGTCATGTATACATAGGCCAGAATCTTGCCTGTGTTGAATTGCTTTTTAGATTGTGATTGATCAATCAAAAAAAAGAGAATGGATTGATTCAGATATATTGAGACATCATAAGACTTTGTTGACTGATAAATGTAAGAATAAGCTAAATTGTAATTGGATCACAATGTTCGTTGTTACTACAGCTACACAATGCTTATAGAATTGTACAAGTAACTTTTCTTCATGGAAAACTTGCAAGAACAATATATCAGCCTGGTTTTGTCAATGGTAGTTTCCACAATGTATGTGAAGAAGTCTCTCTGACAGTAGGTCATCAGCTAATTTGATTTTACATCCAGTATCTGCCAAGTCCAGCTCAAGTCCTCAAGTCTTATGCCATCATTTGAAAGAAGCATGATTCAGTGCAATGTGATGCTCTGACTGAGCTGAACTAGCCTGAGATCTGGAGGCAGTAAAGACAAGACACTGTCACACTCCTCATGGACTAATTAGCACTGCCTAAAAAGGACACAAATGAATATTCTTCCATAGTGCTGCACTGTTCAGCAAAAATGTAACAACTCTGCCCAGTGGAGTGATGACATTACCAGGCTCTCCTTAAAAGTCTACCCCATCAGACAGTGCTACACCATAGGACCTTCGTGACAGAAGCCAGATCCACTCTCCTTAAAAGAGAATTACTGGAACAAACAGACAAGTACAAACAAGACTGAGAGCGCTTTCATCAGTATCAAAATAGGAACAAATTGATGTACTATAAGTGAGAAATAAGTCCTTTCCTAGTTACTTTTGGTGGCCATTTAGATGCAAAGGTTATGTTTGAAAGATGGAGTTAGAATACTTGTTGTAGTTGGGCTGTATTTTGTGCAGAGGAGAGGAAGTAAGACGAGGACAGAGATAATACATTTATAAATATTTTCCTCTCTTCTTTATGGTATTATTTCAGTGTAGAAATACATTTAATATGATCTTTTTATGTTGAATATACTCCATAAATGGTATTTCTGTTTTCAAGAAGAGGTAGGGAACAAAATTCAGGTTTTAATAACTTTTAAAATTACAGTAATGGAACAGGAAAAATTCTACACAACACTAATAGTCTCTTTTGTTACTGTTTGAAAAGTAGAACTGAAGGCAAATCCACTAGAAATTCTTTAAATAATTTCTGTCATAACAGAAGGCAAAGAGTTTTAAAAAAAGAGGAAGTTCTAAAATTATCTAAAATCTGGATGTTCACAATCTAAAAGATGTAAAGAAAGACAGGTTTATTAATATCTTGGTCTTCCATGTCACAGACTTTTCTTCCCAGCTGAATCAAGAGATCCATCCAGAAGTGCATGCCTGTATTTGGTGCAATTGCTCTTCAAAACACGTATAGTTCCAGTGGGACTGTCAAAGGTGCTTGGCATACCTCAAGAATTAAGTGACTCTTTCATTTTTTGAGCATGATGATGCTGATTATCATCAGCAGTCTTAAACTACTTCAGTAGCCTGTACCCTGTCTACTTACATGGAAGAAAAAATCTGTCTGTTTTCAATCTTGTTCAGTCTTTGGCTTCTTTTCACCAGCCAAGTTCTGACAATCCCTAAGTGCCAAAGAGTAAACTCAAGTTACAACCCCACTGTTGTCCTGTGCATCCCTATGCATTTTGAGAGATGGTGATTTTAATTTGAATTCTGTGACTGTACAGAAGCATAGTTGAAACTAGTATAGCTTTTCAGCTGTGAAGTGCAAAGGTTTTCTGTCTCTTAAGCATGTGAGATACTGTTTTTCACAAGGAACCCATACTTTGAATCAGAATTTCTTCAAGTAACTATGCAATGCATCTTTGTCATAATGACAAAGCTTTGTTGATAATTTGTCAAAATATATTTGTGAAGTATGGTGTAAATACAGAAAACCTAGACTTAAAAAATGCAGCACTACCTCATATTGAGAAGAAAATCACAGAATTATAAGCGTGTTTAAGGCTATCCAGTCAATTTAAGGGACACCACAGAGATGTGGGACATGTAGTTTCAGTGGACAGCTCAACTCAAAAGTAATATCTCAGCTACATTTTTTTTTTATGTGGGTACCACTAGTATTTTCTGATGAGGTTAGAATTGAGTGACACTTAAAAGAAATCAGTGATTGAAAAGGTTTGGGTTTCTCTTTAGAGTTCTGAAGAGTAATAAGATTCACGCCAGTCCTGCAAGTCGCATTTTTCTTTCTCTAGCTGGATGTGGGATTTATTCCAGGCAGAGGCCCAGGGAGTGATATGGCAATCCATCTTAGTATAATTATGTGAGCACTGCCACATGAGATCTGATGCCCTCAGGACAGAGCATGCTTCCAACTGCTTTGTAAAATTATCTTAAATACTTCATCAGGGCAGTTCACATACCAGTTCCATAAGTGCTCCTTTCTAAAGCTTCATGGGGATGTAGGCGGGGGAATTAGTCCCCACTAAGCTCATTTTTGGCACATTGAAATAGTTGTGTTTGTATGATACACCTCATAGGATATATTACATGATGAGACAGGAGTGTAAAGTATAGAGTTTTTGGAAGTGTCATAACTTTGCAGCAGATTAACCATTTCCTACTGTTCACACGGAAACATCTTTCCTTACTGAGTCCTACTGTATCCAGCATAGGCCTCCAATTTCCATCCCTTTCTGCTTTTCATCTCTTAAGCCTATTTACATTTTTCCTCTGAAGTCATATTAGCTGTATGTCACATTCATACTTAAATAGCTGAATTGATTCTGCATTTGCACTCATGTTTTGAGCTCAGTCTGAGTTTGAGTACTGCTGTACCTGGAGTGTGCCTTTTTTCAAGGATTTTTTCTTTTAAGACACCCAAATAGAATATGTACTCATCACAAACACTAAAGGACTCTAGAGGAATTGACTTGTTTGAGACCATTTTAGAATTTTTTACAAATTTCATTTCAGTCAGTTGAGTGGGCACCAATGGAAAACCCATGGCTACTCAGTGAATGAGTGAAACTTGCATGTGCTTTGTCTGCATGGTTTATACCAATAAATATTATACATTCTAGACCTTCAGGGTTTTAATAATACATTTTTATAGATTTTTTTGCTAAAATTCATTACGACTTTGAATGAAAATGTAATATTAAGTATGTTTCCTTGAGAATTTTAAAAAATCATTCTGAAACATGGAATATTTTTCTGTTACATGATGTAGTGATTCCTGGAAGGAAAGATAATGGCAAGTCTGCCAATTAAAGGAGTGATATACCAGACTGATGATGCTCAGAGCGCTTCATCTGCACTAAGTTTCTTCCCTCTCTGTGCTTATTATGATCAGAGTGTATATTCCTATTGATTATTTTCTCATTCACAAACCATCTTGACCATTATCTAGATCTTTGCAATTACACCAACAGTGGCTCCAAAGCAAACACTTACTAATTACTTCACTAGGTGGGAACCTAAAATCTGCTCAGTATTTCATAGCTTTCCTACTGGACTTCCACAGGATTTATGAGAGCATGGGATAACTCTCAGCTGGAATATGGAACTGGAGACAGAGAGAACCATAATTTTCAGAGCCACTGTAATTAATTCACCTGCCAAGAGAACAAGGAACAAAACCGTTCACAAGAGCTTTGAGAAAGACCAGGCTGCACCTCATCCACCACGTCAAACCTTTATTTAACAGAACATTCATGACATGTAGCCAAATGTTACCACAATTACCTGAACAATTACTCTCTGATAACCTGCCTGTCCCTGCATGTCTCAGTGTTGCAAATTCTCTTCTATTCATTGCAGGGTCCTCACTGAAGTTTGGTAGATCTTGTATTGAGCTTCTTTCATTATAGTCCTTATCATTCAGCTGTTTCCATGCAGTCATTTCCTTTAACCACCTCCTTGCTTGACTACCAAGCTCATTTTCTAGGATTCCAAACTTTGGTCACACATAAGCTGTGCCATTCTCACTGCAAACCCCAAAATATAACAAAGAAAATGTTATTATTTATTGACTTGTCTCCAGTCATAAGCAACACCTTTGCTGGTGCCCTGTTTTACAGTTGTGCAACCATTTTGCAACCTCTTCCAGCAGAAGAGATCCAGCAGCTGAGACAGCTTTCCCTGCCGTTAAGGCTGAGGTTCAGGACTACCGGAGGGCCGGATGTGCTGAGCTATTGTTTTATGCAAAATATATAACTGTTGAAAGCTGTTGGATTACTTCATTGACGTGAAAGCAACAAAGCTTCATTGTATATTTCTCAGTCTTTGCCTACAAGTTTTCCCTTCTGCCTTGACACTAATGCTTCTTCTAGTCCCTCCAGCCTCTTCCTTAGTTCACAAGCCACAAACGTTCATAACCCTGCACTCCCTTCCCTCTTTTTCTCAAGGGCCTTTGTTCAAAAGTGAAACGTGATGAAAAAACAATACTAGCAAAGAGTTCCTCTCTTTGCATTTTAAAACATTGTTTCTTCTGACTTTTATTTATTTTTTTTAAAATAAGAATTTAAGGAAGAGAGAGGACGCATTTGTTTTGAGTCTTCTGAAATGGTAATACTTCTCAATTTTATGTTCTTTAGTAAATCTATGCTTCAATTCCTTGACTGGCTACAAAAGTAAGAAAAAGATGAGAATTTAAGATATAAAGACACTCAAATACTGTCAAGAAGGTCACCAATATCCTGAAATAGGATTTACAGTAAATAAGAAAACAAAATACTACCCTCCCCTTTATTTCTCCATCTTTCCTTATAAGTCAGTTTTCTAAATATTACTGTTACCTTGATTAAAGCCAGAATTTTCATACTAATCTCAAATATGTGTTTTAGAATATAATACTTTATGGTAACTGTTTATGATTTCCCTTGCAAAAATCTCTGGAAACACCATGTCTACTAATGAAAGCAGATGCTGATAAAAAGTTTGATTTTGATGAGTAAATAACAATGAAAATGAGGTCTTTGTCTTGATAATAAAAAAGTTGTGTTTGAGAAATCATTTACTCTAATCATAAATTTATGAGAATGATCTCTTTATTATTTCTTCTATTTGAAATCAATAAACTCCTTATCATTTGTTTTGTATCATCATTGGATAAACCTTCTAATTATACCATAGACAGAGAAAAATAAATCTCTGACTCTCTTACAGTTAAGTAAACAGGCATGAAGTAGTGTAGTCTATTTAACAAACTTGTTTTGAACCAGAGGGTCATCCATGTGTCTTTGTAATACATATCCAATCTAGCATAATTTCTTTTCTAGACTAAGTGGCCTAGATAGTAATGCATGTGATTAAAGTTCTTGTCATTTTAATGAGGAAAACATACTTCCTTTACTGTATAAGTCATAGGCCAGAAAGTTGCATGTTCATATTCCCACATTGTGAGTTCATATTACACAATATACTGACTGTCACAAATGAAGACGTGATAATTATGGTTTTAAGGAAGCATAAATCCACCCTTTCTGTAGCACAAACAAGTAATTAAAAAACTTGTAATTGGTTGTTGTATGAACAGATTTTACAATTATGACATTTACCAGCCATTTCATGTGCCTCTTTCAAAATCCAGATTTACTTTTTTGAGTTTACTCAGTCACTTGAAACCACATCAGTGAAATTTTCTGCTTTTACCACTCCACATCCTTACATATCTCTAAAGTTTTCAAATTTTTTTAAGAAAAAAATGGGGTTTTTTCCCTTATAAAGCATTGCACATACTAAAGCCGACATCCCCAGAAAGTGAGGTTTGAAAAATATATTTAAAATTAGTTTACCTCAAAAGGAAAAATATTGAAATACTTAATATAGGCATTTTTATAAAACACACAGTCAAAGTATGGTACTGCTATATTAAAAATTAAAGTGAGGAAACCCTATGAAATTTAAAAATACTCCATTTTCAGTGTGTATGGAGAAAAAATTGGTGTATGGTCTATCTCCCATGCACACAGGGAAAAAAATCTATCAAATGAATATGCTCAGGCTTTTTGATTACAAGACTCTGCATGTAAAAAGAGGAAAAATTTCATCACATCTCAAACATCAAATAACATTTTCTACTGAAACATCAAGTCAAGAAGAGAGTAGTAGTATCAAGTATTTTCTTCCTGTCAATAATATATTTTGATTAAAACAACAGCAAATATTTGGAGATATATTGGTACATTTGATATACCATAGTTTATTCTAATCTGATCAAAATATCACATAAAATAATTGTATTTTACAATTTCTTTTGAAATATCTAGAAATATGATAGAAACTAGTAAATCTAAGAGAAGAACAAAACCATACATACCTGTATAAACTATGTATACCTATAGAAGTACACCATTTAAACCTATATAATAGAATGGTTGTCTTAGCTTTACCTGTGTCACTATTTTTTTTTGCGTATACACATTTCCTGCGGAATATAGATTATCATCCTGTGTTACTAAGCAGTTTTAATAATTTTCATAAAAACAAAGCAAGGTGGGCAAAGAAAAAACAAACAAACAACCCTCCTGCCCCCAAACAAAAGTAACCAGAATTTTTATTCCTGCCACAAAGTGGAGTTTACTCCCCAAAATTATCATGTCAGAAAAATAATCCAAGAGCCTTGTCCACAGACAAAAACTTCCTTCCTTAGCTCAATGCTCCCTGCCTCTGTTTCTTTGTCGTGTATTAGCAGGGAGGAGATGGCCTTTGACTACAGTACCACGTTAGTAGAGGAGCTGGTGTTTATCGTCATATACTTTGAAGAAATTTATTCTGTTTCCATAAAAGATTTCCTTTACTGTATGAAAGCAGCATATCTGCTTGGTGACTGCTTAGACAGTAGTCTCATGGTCCTTAAAGTGTCCAATAAACTGCGAAGTCTGCTGGATCTGCTGTGTTTTTAGGATAAAATCTATCTGATTGGCTGCAATTTCATATTTTTTCAGTAAAAAAAAAGACATTAAGATTAAATATAGGAAATTTTAAAATGCTGCAGTCCAACAGACTATGTAGTCCATTCTTGCTTTAGAGCACAATCGAGATTATGAAGAGATTATGAGTTGCCTAGGAAATGAAAGCCTAATGAAGTACTTCAGGAGACCCAGGAGGTATCTGGATGCAATATTTGTAAAAATTCATTGTACTTACAATTTACTGGGAGGTATTTATGTTTTCTAAGCAAACTGTCCTAACAGGTTTAGGGATCCAGTGTTGTACATAGATTTTCGAACAGTAAAAGCTGTGAGAAGAAATGAAGGTCTTCTTTCATTTGCCAAATTACTTCAAGGTCAGAATGTAAAACGGAAATTAAAAGAGCCCCCTACAACTAAGGCATGTGTAAAGAGGAAACAGGACATTGGTAACACTAACTATTGCTAATGGAAGAGGGGAATGCAATCTGTGAATACATTGCTCTATTCACACTAAGATGATTTTATATGTTATTAACAGAAAAGTGATGAACCCACAAGTTCTTCAACAATATTTTGACACCCTGAGCTTGCACGCCAAAATCTTCTTACTCTCTGTAAGACAAAATTGCAAGACATATCTAAAAGACATTAGAAATGAGGATCTCACAGCCAGGACGTGGTAGTGTTTCTTCACACAATCTTTCCCCCTGAGCTTGGGGCCAGGCCAGGCATTTTTCTGGGTTGCAAGGTGACCAAGATAGCGTAGCACTTACTGACCACTTTTGGCTTGAACACCTTACAATTGGTAGTTGAGTCCCTGAGCCAGTATGTGATGTATTCCCAGCAGAACAGCTGCATTGGAATTGCTCAGATGATGCAAGTTGGCCAGTGCTGGCGTGCAGTAAGTGGGATAACCCAGAAAACACACTGTGAAGGCTAGCTCAAATCCTATGTCTGTGTTGCTGCATTCCCTGCAGACAGTCACTTGTCTGGCAAAGAAACAAGGTTACAGATATAGAGAAGCCTCTCTAAGTGCTTAAGCTCCAGTTTATGTTATGAACAGCAGTGCCACGTAATTCAGAACTGTCCCTGACTGTGTCAAAATGTCACCAGTTTCCTAGCATATGAGGCCACAGTGCTGGCATTAGAAATAACATGTTTTTCTTTTGGCCTGAGGGGGAATTGAAATGCCTCTCTAAATAGACCTCACTTCTTGCCATAAACGCTATAGGACATGAGGATTAAAGGTTTTGACTGAAGGCAGCATTCTTTGTAGAATTAAAAAAGAGGAATAAAAAAAAAAGGAAAAAGAACAGCATTGATTTATAAGACCAGAGTTGTGTTCTGTGTTATCCATTGCAGAATGTTTAGCAGTTATGCAGGTTCAGCAGCACAGCAAATACCAATGAAGAAAAGAAAATTGTATATGTATTTAAAAATGTACATATGAAATGTATATATATATCTATAATATGTATATATACATACATGCTTATGTATGTGGGTATATACTTCCATGTCATTGACTAAAATACAGTGTGTATATATATATACATGTGCACACACATTTAGCCATCATTCTGCACCTTTTCTCTTGCTCATGAGTAACTTTATTATATAGTTTAGATATAGAAACAAAAGATTAATTAGAAAGTATCTCTTTTTAAAAATATTTTTATGAATTCCCTGATTTTATCCAAAGACCGGGTGAAATTGAGAACAAAAACACTTTTAAAAAAATCAAGAGTTTTTTTGTTATTACATACAGGGTGCCACAAAATGCTGTTGTTCAGAGAGCCAAGATTGAAATACTTATCCTGTTTGCATAAGCCAACAAGCCAACTTAATTTTTGAAGTATATTGCGCTTTTGCACTTGTAAGTACAAAATATTGAGCTACATGATACATTTATGAAAAGTTTATTCAGACATAATAGAGAAATACCTTCCACGTAATGATCTGTTAACCTCCTTGGAGAACCACCCTCCCCAGTTCCACATTAACAGCCTAGCAATTTGCTTAGAGACGTCCTTATGCTGGTGAAGTACAAAAGGTTGACCAGTTACCTTTTCTGTTCTCAGCCTATGAAAAGACTAATAGTTTCAAGCAGAAGCAATATTTCATATCCCTGCTTCCCTGTTGCTCTTATTTAAGAAGAAGTCTGTGAACATTTTAAGTGATCCATCCTAGTACAGTGAACAGCATGTCCTAAATACTTAATGTTCCTTTAGAAACACCAGTAAGGATGATTGGTGGGCTGCAGGTTCCCTGCAGGCCAGGAGCCAGGACTTCTGGGGGCTTTCCCAGGTCCATCAGGCCAGAGCTCACCTCTCCAGCTCAGATAGGAGCAGGGCAGCAGTGGGAGCATTGGAGCAGCCCCTGGTCCAGCCTTCAGCCACTTCCCTGGGAAAAATGGTTCCATTACTGCCTAGAGTTGCAGAGTTCGGAACACAAAACAAAACCTTGCAGTTTTCTGGCATTCTTTTTTTCTAGCCAGGCTGAAGCTACAAATACATTAACATACTTACAAAATTAATGATACTTTTTTGAACTTAGTTTGACTGAGGGTTAAACCATAGTTTAGATTGACTCCAGTAATTTCTGATTTGATGTCTTTATTTTTCATTAATGAAAGCAATATCAAACCTGTTCCTTTTAATTTACATCTACTCGTTTGTTAGGCAACATGACAACAGGAGTTTTGTAAACATGGACTTTATGTCAGTATCTCATTTAGAGGTGGTTTCACCTTTAAAATAGAAAGAGAAATTCTTCAGCTGTAGATAAATATTTTTCATTGCCCCCCAAAACCCATGACAACAATTCAAATGAATACAGTAAAAAAAAAAAATGCCATGGCACTTGGACATGAGCATCAAGCATTTGTGAAGCTGATACTGGAAGTAAGGAGCATGAAGAAAGTAAGTCATGGGCTTTAAATCACTGATTTATCTCTTCCTGAGGCAAGACATTCAGAAAGAAAAAAAAAGTAAAAACAACTGCTGAAAGTTAGACATCCAAATCTATCACTTACCTGTATGAATGTTGTGATTTCCAAAGTTCTGGTTATTCTCAGGTCCCGCTGACTTCACTGTCAATATGGACAAGTCAGAACCTTTGTAAAAACGCAGATCACATATTTAAGAACTAAAGAGTGATTGCAGACATTCAAGATTAAAAACACTTTCTTTAAGCATTGTTCTTCAGATTAGATATTTCTATAATACAGATGATAACACAAAGAGACAGTTGTGAGGGCTTGTTAAACTGTGCAAAAGTAAAGCATTAGGCATAAGAATGCTACTCTTATTATCTGGGAAAAGAAATTTAGAAAAAGAGAAGGGTTTGGAGTTTGGAAACTCTAATAACAGTCAATCTGCTATGCCTAATACTACTTAACCACAAACTTGATAAAAATAGAAATATACAGTTGCTTTTAGAAAGCTAACAAATATTTCCTGATGTGCACACACTATGAGTCTTGTTAATCACATCCTGATCCATTGCATGCTGTTACATACAGTAACTGGATTATGCAAGGAAAAAAAGACAAAGTAAAAAATCCCATCCCACCCACTCTATCTTTCTACCTTTTTTTCTTTTTTTCTTTTTTCTTTTTTTTTCCTCCCTGAGTGTTACATTGAAACAAACAATAAACAGCAGTGGGACATCTAACTGACACAAACTTTTATAACATCATTCTGGTTTAAGTGTTTATGTTTACTGTTAATAAAATCAAAGCAGCTTCTTTATAATTGTTTGTTTTGCTTGTGCAATCAGTAAAAGGGGCCAAAAACGTAACTTCTTTCACATGTACTTTCCTGATGCTTTTTCTGAAATCATGTGTGGTATGATTGGGCTAAATCAAAGTAAATAGAAAACCTGCTTTAATTACTGTCTCTGAAATATAATTGATACCCTTATCAGTGCCACAGAAGGTCTCTTCTGTTTGTGGTCTCTCAGTTCCCCACTTTGGTTAGAGAATAGCTAAACAGCATAGCTTCTTTTGCATTGCCATTATTTGCTGCACATGAGAAGCTTCTAACGAGCACCCCAGTTCACTTACAGGTAATTAGCTTATGTGAGGTAGCAGTAACTAATTAATAGAAATAGCCAAGAATTCTTCAAAATCAATAACAGATTCCCTAAATTTATGTAGGAAGTAAAGTATAACATAATTAGCAGTCTATTAGTACCCTCCTTATGCCTAAATCCAACTCTTAATTTCATGTTTACATTCAAAAATAAATATAATTTCTTAGAAGCAAATCAATCCATAGTAAAACAGATTTCCCATAAGCAGATATTCTGTAATGCATATCTCAGTGCAAGTCATCGACACCACTCACAGCTTGAAGGCCACAGAGTAGCACCGTTCACAATGTGTGTCAACCCTCTCACTTCACAGCTGTTCCGATTCCTGCTGCTGCCAGCACAGCTGGCTGGAATAAGGATTGGATTGTGGAAGTTACTTAAAGTTCTCTGCGCTGAACAGAAGCAGGAACAGGTGAGGCTTTACTTTGGGTATTTTAAAATGTAGTCTTCCTTAATCTGGACAAGTTAGCAAGGAATGTTCCTTTGGAGCTCTGGAGTTCTCACACCCTTGTGGCACCTGAAATATTCCCCCCCCAAGCAGCACCTATTTGCCTGTGCTATAGTGAGGGCAGCTTAAAGCTTTGAATTCCTAGGACCAAATTAGCAGTTTTTCAGCACTTTTTATAAGACAAATGCAACTTTTGCAGATTTTATTTAGCAAACACAATCATGTAATGATTGGGAAGAAAAAAACACAGTCACTCTCAACAGAAAGGATTCCAGTGCATCTCAATTCACAGCTGTGCTTCTATTGATTTGCCATAGAAAAAGTGGAACTGTGTCCTGGAAAGCAACAATCCTGAACTAGAGCTAGGAGTTGCAGTGTAGATGTCACTCACTAGGAGTTTCAGTGTAGGTGTCACTCAATGTGGACTCCGATGTACTGTTGGGGAAAAAAGGGTTAATGTTGTTATAGGCCATGTGAAGGGGTTAAGAGCAAGTAGAATAAGAAATTGTTTGCATCTGACACTGCTTAAACTCCCTATTAAAATCCTGCATATAATACTGAAGTGGCTATTTTTAAAAAAGTGTTGAAATTAGATAAGACTCGGAAAATACTTTTAAAAATAATTTTATTGCTAATGAAAGAGAAGGTTGAGAGGTGACGATTACAATGAAGAGAAATGAAGAGAAACAAGGAACAGGTACAAATGAGCTCTTTATTCTGGTGGTGAAAAGCATAACAAAAATCAATGGCTTGCATGGAAACAAGACAAACTCTTTATCTTTGCAGGTCTTTGGGTCACTATGGAATGTCCTTTTATGAAGCAGCATGAACTATTGGTCTTGGCAAGGACTACAGGCTGTGCTCAAATGGTTGTTACAGGACTAAGCTAATAACTTCTCTCTTCTGAGAACTTAAGTGTAGCAAAACCTCTTACCATTTGGTTTGTAGTCTCCCTGACTCTCAGACACGAGACAAGTAAGTGGGTTATTCGTGAGATGTTTTGTCTGTAGTTAGTTCATAAAACCAAACCATCTGTCAGCACAAGGGGATTTGTGTATGTGACTATCCCTGTCAGAACTTCTGCTTCTTGAACAAAAGGATGTTGACAGAGAATAGCTTCATACAGGTACCACAATCACTACATTCTTGCAATAACAGAACTGTATTTTATTACTCTTCTTCGATAAGTTTGTAACAAATATAAGCCTTCATTGAATTTTTGCAAGATAGAGATTTCTGCACCTTGAAAGTACATTTTTTCTACTTCTAATTTTTCCTTTCTTTCTTCTCTTTTCTTCACCTGATTTCCTGCACTCACACATAGGTAGAGCAACCCTCCAGCTGTCATGGCCGATAAAATATTTCAGGAAACCAAATGAGGTTAGTGCTCTCTCTATGGAACAATGTGGTGATCAGACATGATCCTCAGTTTCTAAGCAGCTTCCTTCAGATTAACCACAAATGAGATAATTGTCTAGGTAACATGGAGAGACTGAGATGTCTGAAACTGTTGGTTTTTCTAATCTCTTCTCTGAAAAATATTTATAGGGAATTTTTCATCTGTTTGAAACTCATGGCTCCTGGATGTTATTTCTCCTTTTGGCCATGGATTCTTCTTAGCTGTCTTATTGAATTAATTTCCTTCTTGCAGGTGGAGAAACATGGACAACAGGGAAGTTGTGGAGATTTGCTTTAGAATTTCTGTGCAGCTCCAGGAATAAGGTTGTCTGAGAAACACAAGGGACTAAAGTGAGTGATTGTTGGAGAAAAACTCTTTGCGGAATCTGGTGTTAGTCAAGGCATCAGGTTGCAGGATGCTTGGAGTACAGACTTCTTGATTGTGAGTACAGAATCACAGAATTGAGAAATTAAGCAGGAAGGGACCTCTGGAGATCATCTGGTTCAACATTCTGCTCCAAGGCAGAGACAACATAGATCATGTTGCTCAGATGTTCACAGGAAAGGTCTAAGTGCATATGTAAACCTCCTTTTTAGAATAAGAGCTAAAGACTTTTTCCCTTCTGACTCTTTCATTACTCTATGGGCCACATAGTTCTTCAACTGTTAACTGGAAAGATTAGATTTGTCTTTAAGCTGCTGGAGCTCAGAAATTTACTGGATAGTTGTTATTGGAGCTACAACCTGTACCGGTGACCTCCTGATCTATAACAAGTCCTCATTCTTTGCACCCAGGCTGGAAATTCCCAGTAAATTGTCTCCTGCTATATCTTAGATTTAAATAACCAAAAAAGACTAGAACATACTGATGGATCTCAGAACATGGGCTTCCTTCACCCAGGTGAGAGTGGTTTTGGCTCATCACTAGGTACAAATTAACTGCCAGTGGGTGAATGGGCTTTTAAGAGTGTATGAACATGAGACTGGCAGCACCATGGGTACAGACAGAACAGTATTCTTTCTGCAAATGGTGGAGTGGGGGAAAGGAACAGGACATGCCTAGAGAGATCCTTCTCTTGGTATCCTCCATCTGACCTTATAATCAGATGGGTAAAGACTTTTTGAATCAGAGGTTTCATGCAGACTCTCAATTGCCACAGAGAGTGTATCATCTGTGAATTTGTGTCTTTGAACTTATTTTCACTTCAAGATGATTTGAGATGAGGTGTTTCACAGTTTTACTGTGATGAGTGTGCAAAATCAATTCTTACATTTGTCACTAGCTGTGGGATAATTTTTTTCACATGTTCTGTGCATTCTACATTGAAAGATAGTTCTTCTTATCCATTTTTCAGTCTTATATACGTGTACATGTATCTTTCCAAACTGAAGAATCATAGTGTATTCAGGCTGTCAGGCTTTAGAAGCTACTTTATACCCTGGTCATTCCTGCTTCCCTGCTCTTTTACAAGCAGTCCCATCCTATGCTATTTCATCAGTTTGGATGTGGCCCATCATAACAGAATTTTGCCTGGCAATGATGGAAAATTTTTTGCAAATAAATCTTTGGTATAATGATGGTATTAGCTATGGAACTGATCTCCTTCCCCAATCTCGTTTCCTGTCTTCCTGTGAAGGAATCATGAGCGTGCTTAAAGCAATCAGAGAGAGACAGGTAGGAACTCCCTTTCTTATGCTAAATATGTGTTCTGTGTTCTCAGCTGCTAGCCTGGGTTGCTCTTACTTGTCAGTAAGTGCTTCCTTTCATGTCTTCATTTAATATTTTGGTGTCATTAACTTCAACTAGCAGGATGTCCCTGAGCCATGCTGCTTCCTAGTCTGTCTTAATAGGGAGAGAGGATTGCCCTGATTGCTAGCAAGGAGGGAGCAAGACAAGCATGAAGAAAAAGGTATTTGCTCTTGGGTTGATAGATAGGGGAACAATAGAGCTATAGGAGATTTATGAGACCAGAAAACAGATCAATTCGAAGGAATCAGAAACACATAATTGTGCTGGTGAACTAGCTCAAGCGAGAACGTAATGGTCCCCCAAATGCTAGAGGGGACCAAGTATCATGGGTCCCCCGAGAAAATGTTCCAGACTGAGTAGGGAAAAACCCTGCTGGCTATCAGGAAGACTGCCTAGACTCTACAGGGGAAGCACCTTGAGTCTCATCTACCCATCTGAGCCCTTTCACTGAGTGAAAGTGCTACCAGAAGAGTCATAACCTGTTTCTAGCTAATCCTTCCTCATTCCTTGATTTCGATGTGCTGACTCAGCCCATAGGATCCTCCTACTCCATTCTTTTGAATACTGAGGCTGATAATAAATAGTTGCTGACAAGGATCATACCAGCTATTCCTCTCTCAAGGAGCTCATTGTTATGGGATCCTGGGAATGCCAAAAAGCATTGCTAGGTTCAAAAAAGACAAATTCAGTGGAAAAAAAAAAAAGGCCAATCAATCAACCACAAACATCCCCCCCCCCAAAAAAAAAACAAACACCAAAAACCATCAGAAGAATGAGAGAGAAAAATATTACTTCTTATGATTTATTTCTAATACTTTTTTGACACCTAAGAATGAGTTACAGTCTGGAATCAAGCTCAGAATGATTTGAGAAGAAGCAGTCGCTATAACCTATTATAGATTTTATTATATGAAATATATTTATTATAATGAGCAGACAACAGTGAATAAGATCTTAAAATACAAAGATGGCCCCAGGAGAAAAAAAGGAGAGCTCATTTTTAAATACTTGGAATAGATAAAATAACTTTAATTTTGTAATGATGATGCTTTACAAACTTAATATTTCTTATTAGTAACACAACAGTAATACTACTGAAAAAAATAAAAGGCTAATCTAATTTTAAAAGGTATCTTTTCTCATACCTTTTTTGAAAGAAATAATTCAGGAAGAGTTTATTTAAATTCCTGGAATTCTCCAGAGTAATACTTTTGCTCAGAATGATCTGTAGAAATTGAACAGTTAAAACAGAATACCTGCTCTGAGAAGTAAATTACCTTAAAATTATGTGAAAAGAAAGGGGAAATGGAAGAAAATTATTTATAATCAGAAAGAAGGAGAATGGAGTCCTACTAGGAAAAAATAGTATGTAAGGATGGAACTATACATTATGTCACAATGTATAAAAATAATAAGTGGATTTCTTTTCTTTTTTCCTTGGAAACCTATTTCAGTACTTTTTTTTTATGTTTAAAATTCTTTGACTGGTGTGTCTACTTTTTTTTTCTATTTTTTTCCCAAGGCATCTACTCAACAGTCTCTAGGAGACACCAGTCAAATACCTAGCTAGGTTTTTGCATGGTAGTTAGTCTATTAACTTGACAGCAGATTCCAAAGCACCAAAGAAACAGACTTAAAACCTAGATATTTCAAGACATTCTAAGAGTGGATTTTATGATTTTGTTTCCACATGAAATTTGTTCATGAGTACTGCATACTGTATTTGCTAGCTTTCATGGGCATTACTGAAAATTATTAATTTCACATCAGCTGTTTCAGCCTCGATTTTCACAGATATTTTGCCACTTAACTACTGCCTATAATCCTCCCCTTTCCAGATAGAAATAAAGTAATTGCAGGCTAAGTTTCCCTCAGTGGGCTGCAGACATGAAACTCCCAATACATGTTCTGTGCTAACAGGAAAATTGCCCCCTTAGTACTGTGAATAATTTTAACTTTAATTTTGACATTGCTTCTTTATTTATCATAATATTTGCACATATTTTTAAAGTAAGCTTGAACATTTGATTCCATCTTTTCTTTTCTGAATAACAACAGAGCCTTTAGAAAAGTAACACTATATTGTAAGAAAAAGGATCAGTAAGAGTTCACAAGGGCTCCATTATCAGGAGACACTTGCACAAGCCATTTTCGTGAGGTGGAAATCTGAATGCATTTTGCCACCTGAGAATTGTGGGTTACTATGCATACACTTAGAGTATTTTCATTATTTTTATGAAAATAGCTGGTTTTAAGATTTTGAATGGGAATAACGAAAAAAAAGGAGCATTCTTGCTTAGAAGAAAATTTTATTTAACATGAAAACCACTGAAAATAAAATTAACTTGGTATGGTTAACCACTGGCTTGTCAGTGCATCTGTCATGAAGGCAGGTGTCCCGCACCTGAATCATGATACATAGGGAGTTCAGATTAGGTTTCCCAGCTCCAGTGCTACCTCTAGCTACTGGTTTGTCACAAAAGTTCCTCTGATAAACTAAGTCAGACCAAGGTATGGGATTGAGCACTGGCATGCCATCATCTGCGATGTTTACCTTTAAGCTTGCTCTGGCATGAGTTTGACCAGGTCAGCTGATACTCTTCCAGATAGTCCCCAAGGCAGGGAGCAGCTTATGCTGAGGAGAGTTTTTATTAAGAAGCTGAGATGCAACCACCCCGTTTGCGGGACAGAAATGGTGTGTACAGCTCAGTGGAGGAAAGCTAGCCATGACACCTGGTTCCAGATCTGAGGAGGCAGCCACAGGCTCCAGAGCTGGGCTGTCTCCTGACAACCAGTGCCGATATCTCCTTCAAAGAATCACCCACTAATTTTATTTTTTTTTAAATCTGTCTGAGATGGCAGTTATCATTTTTAAACCATCGTGTTGTTTTGCTCATTGGTACTTATCCAGAACGCGGGAGATTTGGGTTCAATAACCTCATCAGCTCAGCCTCAGGGTATCCAGAACCAATAACTCTTTAATATAAAAATACAGAGGGTGTTCTTGAAGCAAGGAGAGGAATCCAGGCCTGCCCACTCCCGGATGAGTGCTGTAGGCACTAGGCCACAGTGTCATGTTCCCTCTTGCACTCCCTCTTACGTATTCCTTGGATATATTGCATTCTTTCCTCTGCAGACATAAGGTTTCAACAACAGCAGCCTCCTCCTTTCTAAACTGTGTGGCTTGTGGTTAATTCAGTCTTCTGAGAGAGGGGAGCTGTGACTTTTGATCTTTTCAGATGGAGAATATTGACTGAGTCTCAAATACTCCAGCGTCTAGGGAATTTGTAAGAAAGGAGGTAACGATAGAGCCATTACCCTTCTTTAAGAAGAGGGCATGTGCTATCACACTTTGCTTGGGACCCAGTAAAGTCACCGCACGCTTCCCTGCTGGCACAGACAACTGCTACTTTCTGAGTGTCTGTCAGATCATGGCCGCATGCACATGCCTCTTTCTCAGATGGGGCACTTTCTGGATGCTGCTCCCAGGGAACTTTCCAGTCAGGCAGAGAGACAGCCAGCTAACATCACTGATGGCTGAAAGGTGGATATGAATTTCTGAGGTTAAGGTTTGGATCTGTGCCGCATCTGCACAGACTTTGCCAGGAGACTTATGACCTTCTGGGGGATTATAGCCCTTCCTCTTTAGGACGTGGAGAAACACCTTCACATCCTG
This sequence comes from Manacus vitellinus, assembly GCF_001715985.3. Classification (NCBI taxonomy): domain Eukaryota; kingdom Metazoa; phylum Chordata; class Aves; order Passeriformes; family Pipridae; genus Manacus; species Manacus vitellinus. Next base: position 5,308,616 of record NW_021939256.1, read on the forward strand.
GCAAGTTATTCCTGTTGCGGTTGCTGACAGTTTTATAAATTTGCCTTTTTCTGCTTTTGATGTTTTTCCTGTCCTTAGGTTGTGTTCTCATTAAGTCTTTCTCTGTTTAACCAAAGAACCTTCTAATATCAGATATCCTCTCCTCATACAGATGTTTGCAGATAAGGATTAATTCTATTCTGAAGTCTGTTCTATTTAAACAGATTCTGATCAGTAAGTATCTCACTGTAAGACATATTTCAAGGCCTGTGAATCCACCTCACAGTGATTTCACAGTCAGCTGTGTTAGATTGTGATTTCTTCTCAGATTTCTAGATTTGTTTTATACAGTCAGGAGACGGGGATGTCATAGTAGGAAATATCAGGCAAGCCTGGGATTTCTTTGTATTTATTCTGTGAAACAAAGCCTTTGGGATTTCAGATAAAAATTAACAGAATTCTGCTATCTGATGGGTTTTCAGGGCTTAACATGAAATTAGTAAGTAACAATTCAGTAGGTGAAGGGGACTAGAGAGAAAATGTTTTTCTCACAGAAAATATAATTTAATTGGTCACAGTTAGCTAAGTGCGCTGGCATTGAATGGGAACTGAAAGTGGATTGACCTCTTGCCCAACCAATTTTCCCTCTGGAGAACGACTTAAAGACAATGTTGATGAGGTGCAGAAAGATTACGCTTATGTTATCTGTGACAACAAGGTCTTTCAGTGTAGCTTGTCACAATACATTTGCAGTAGAAACCTATGTATTCTCTATAAACCCTAAAATTTCGAGACTTCCTTGTGTGTGCTAAAGTATGCAATTTAATACCTAACGTGAATTTTTAAATATATTCTGTATATATAATACCTTCTGAGTGTATATTTAAATAGGTTTTCCCGCTTCAATTATTATACTTGAAAATGATAAATACTTTACATTAGTTTCTGTGTTTTATTTAGGAATAATTCATACATGGAAAAATATATTTCTGTCTTGAATTTCGGTATACTTTCTATGATGACATCAACCATCAGCCTGGTAATGATGATTTTGAGCATGCTTATTGGAACACCAAGCCACATTCCAGTAAGAGACAGGAATATGACTATGCTTTCTACTTTGGAAAAGCTTACCCTGAACATAGGGTCCCATCAAAAAGTTTTTTTATTGTAAACCTTCCCATTACAGCCAAAAAAGACAATAGTAACAAGAGTGGTGTCAGAACTAAATGACTGTGTACTTATTTATGATGTCATCAACCTTCTTGGTTAGGCACTTTAGGTAATTTAACCCGTCCACTTTCTTTTATTCATTATGTGTTTAAAATATCTTGGAAATGAGTTTACTGGGGAGTTTGGGGGTTTTTTTGTGAAAATTAGTAAAGAAGAATTTGATACAGTTTTCTGAGAAATGGTTTCCTCACACTAAAGTTGACTACGTTATCGGATTTTCTTTTCTCTCTTTGTTTGCTCTGGCTAAATATTTTGTATTGTGCAGTCAAGAGAACTTCAGGAGTAGCAATATAATTTGTTCAAAATGTCAAGACATAAGATAAAATTCCTTACTAAAGCAATCTGGTTTTCAGTCCTTACTGTATACTTTTGAGAATCCTACCATGGAAATAACTGGAATGCGTGATATAGTTGCCATACTTCATCTTCCCCAGGAAATTCAGCTTTATTAAATATATCACACTCAGGATGAGGTTTTAAAGAGACCTCAATCCGAACTTGAATCTTCATCTGTGCTCTTAGGTAAGTCGCAAAAACTCATTTGTGAACACAATCCATGTAAGCAGCATGTGCAAACCTGATAGGTAGATGCTTCACTTCTTAGTTGGTTGCATAAACCTGTTTGTCTCAATAGGTCTAAATTCACATGTACACTCACTAAAGAGGAGTGTTTAAAAGCTTATTTTAAGACCATATGCCTAAAAGTGATAGCATATTTGTTTTACAACTACTGAGGTGCTAAAACATGATTATTTTTCTACAGTTGAAATTACTAAATATATACCAATAGTAGAAACATTTATTTCAACTGTAAAAATTGACTTAACTATTGGTCAAGGCCTGTCAATCAAACTGACTTATTATGCACTTGAAACTCATTAGCAGTAGAATACTGTAGTTGTGCATTTCAAATGACTGATGACTAGAACTGTGTGAAATTGCTGCTGAATTTGTCAATCACTGTATGAAATGTTCACTGCAAAGATAGATTTTTCACTCAAAAATCATCGCTTTAAAATAGTCTCTAACAGTCCAAGGTTACCTCTTGTGATCATGGTATGTTCCTCTTTTGCCCTTTCTTTCTGCTCCTTCTCTGAAGTCCCAATGGGACTTCTTTGTGTGGCAAGATGAAGGAATAAATTGATTTTCTGGGGACATTGTGGGACAGCAAAAATCAACTGCTTTTATATTTGGGGTTCTTGAAGGACTGACTGGACCAGTGGATCAATCCCACTGAACATTTTACTGATAAATGACCTCATATAGTAGAAATCAAAACTGTGAATACCACTAATGCAGAAAGAGCAGCTGCAGAAGAGCTTCTACCTTTGTTCTACAACAGCCTTCTGGTCCTTTCTGGTCAGGATGGGTGGAGCAGGATTTGAACTTTTTACTGAGCTAATGATTAATACAAATTCCAGTGTTTGCCATATTGCTCACTTCACAATTAATTAAATTCCCTTGGAGACAAATTAGAGAAACATTGTACATCTTGGCCACAGACGGTTTTGTGTGGCCAAAACAGTAGCAGTTCCTGTAATTCCTCTATGATATAATGAAATTAAGTGATTTAAATAAATTAACAATGGATTGGATTCAGCTTTCAGTAATTACTAATCACTGCAGGACTGATACAGCAGAAAACAGCCTAGCTGTGGCTGCTGGCCCAAGCAAGCTTGATGGGACTTACATTTGTCAAGCAGGGATGAGCACTGGAGGCTGAGGAAGTTGTATTTCCTCTTGGGGAAGTTTTATTTCCTCTAGTGGGTATAACACTGTGGAAATTGGGGACACAGTAGTTATCTTCTGAGGAAATTAAATGTATTAAATGTATTTATCTGTACATAAAGGATGTACAGATATATTGGGAAATTTTCTCAGTAGATTCCCTTCCTTACATATAGCCAGTTACTTATTTCCCCACACCAAGATTCACGACTTGGGAAAACACTGTAAAGTAATTGCTTGAAGACAACTGTTTCCAGACAGTAGCTAAAAGAAGAATGGCCTCACTCCTTACAAATTATCTTCAGGCTTGAAGAAGAGGTGGAAACTGAGTGTACTAGAAATGTTTCAACATGCGGAATCCTCCTCCCCTACACACCCATCTGGTAGTCAAACAGCTCTAGTTTTCAAATACAGTCTTAGCATCCTACAGTATAAAATACTATGCTATAAAACTATAACTTGCTCTCAGATATTTTAGGGTGAGAACTAGTAATTTTCTGGCAGTGATTTTGTACTCTTATTCTGACTGTGAATTTTTTTGCCACAATACTGATCCTAAGGAAGCCAAAAGTATTAATAGATTTAAAAACAAGGATACATTTATTCCAGATAAACACACTGAAGGAGTTGTAAACATGCTGTTCATACACAGGTGTAACTCAGACAGTCCATTGCTTTGCAGAGAATGAGTGGTACCACAGATAGAAGTTATCTTGGATTTGCCTCGTTTCTTTTCCTGAGCATCCCCAAGCCATTGTCAGAGACATGATGATGCCAGAGTGACCACTCTATCAGACACAACATGTCAGTTCTGCTGACACCATGCTCATTGTTGTTGTCTTGTTAGTAGTTACAAAGGTGAACCATTTTACTACTATAACAATTATAATGATGTCGGTTGTAGTATGAGGTAGTTATTACTTATTCTGTAGGATCATTCCAACATGAGTTTCTGTTTATACTAGTTGTCTAAGAATATTTTGTCTTCTGAAAAAAAACCCAAATCAACAAAAAACTACCCACAAAAATGAAATAAGTAGTTTGGTTTAGAATTGTTTCCAAGTAGGTCTCAAATCAGCATCACATTTAATGTAGTGTAGCCACAGAATAATATTGAAATAGAGGAAGTGAAATTGTCATTGTCTGCTAAATTATACTGATATTTCCCACTTTTTAATTGAATCTAATTTAATTAATATGTTTTAGTATCAAAATTCATCAGTGAATTCTCTGAGTTTAATATTTCATTATACGGTTTGTTTTTATCACATTTGTGGAAAGGGACAGAGAGATTCAGAAAGCTTGGTTGAGTTTTAGTTGGATACTGATGTCACACCAATTTTTAAGTGGCACACATGATGAAACCAAGCAAAATGTTGGCATGTACAACTCTGTTTACCTCAGCTATAGCAATACTACTCTGCAGTGGAAAGAGAAATTGTAGTGTTTCACAAGAGTCTCTATTAAACTCTGCAGTACAGCTATATTTTATATATATTACAACTGTATAAACCGGTGATACGCCCAAAGACTTAGCTGGTTGAAAATGTAAGCATTCAGGCTAATTTATTTTGGGATTATGGGCTTGACTTAAACCCATGCACTCCTGTGTTGATGAATCACAATGATATCCACTTCACTGACAGTAAACAGAACTGCTCAGAGTTTTATGGCAAGGAACAGAAGGAACTGAGCAAGTGGAAGCCAGCTCCAGCCCCAGGCACTGCAAAGATCTGGGGGTTTTGGGTGCTGTTGCTCTGTTGCCCTCTTTTACTGTGCCCTCAGTGATGGCACGCTAGGTGAATTGCCTCTGCACGAGCTGTGCTTGTTCCTGGGCAGGGCAACTCAGCATGCAGGAGGATTCTTCCTTCAGAAGGCAAGAGAAACACAGCAGCCATGCCAGGACACCTGCCTGGTGTTGACCTGGTGTCAGGGACCATCCTACTATATCTGTGTTGCATTTGGAGTGGAGTCAATAGTCCGGACCTTCCATCCTCGACGTGTCTGATAGCTCAACACTGTTCCAGATATGCACAAACAGGCTGCTCATGGGCTGCCTGCAGGCAGGCCCTAGGCAACCTGACAGGCAATAGTGTGCATGGGAGAGTACATGCTAGTCAGCTGCTCGCCTGCACTCCTGAGACTGCTTTTTAGCAGCAGTGTAGAAATAGCTAATGTAGGCAATTATAACAGGAGTGAATCTTCACCTTTCTGGAATGAAAAAAAAAAAGACTTAACCAAATCTCAGATCTGAAGAGTGACCTCTCATTTCAGACTCTAGTAGCATGCTTTCCTACCCACAAAGTATAATCACAACTAGCCAGAGAGAAAAGGTCTCGCTGTGATGTTTAATGCTCCATAGGGTCTGGTAGACTCTATAACAGGTAGAAAGAGTAAAAAATAATTTTTTTTTCTTTGAAATGAAAACCTCTAGTCCAGATCTGAAAAGCCAGAAGAAATAATTTATACTGAAATATTCTCATGAGGTGAGAGCAAGCTATTTAAAACAAACAAACAAACAACAACGAAAAACCAAACTCAACCAAACACCCCAACATATATACATATATATATATACACACACGTATCTACAAATGTTTAAAATTTAGTGTGATTTTTAGTGTAGCTCTGCTTAACTTGTTCTCAATGCTTTAAAGCAGTAAATCAAAAGTATTTCATCTCGCTGAGAGAGTTATTAACAAAAGAAATAAGGACATTAAAAAGTGTAACTCTAGGAAAAACACAACATTATTTGTTACCTGTGCAAAAACTACAAGAGCCTACAAACAAGTACAAATGGCAGCTTTTTGAATATGAAACATAATAAGCAATAATCAGTATCTTATAGCAGGATAGCCAAAGGCAGTGACATTTGAACAGCATGTCTTCTCTAAGCTTAGATAGCTTGGTAGCGCATATCTGCAAGTGCTTAGCCATGTTAACATAAACCCTCATTAGACAGGATTAGGCAAGAAACAGTGACAAACAGGGTGGACACTAACCCTCTGAGGAACCAATTCAGGCACTACACACTAATTATCCTTTTAAATTACTTTAAGATTCAGGGAATGAATATCAGTGTATGTGCATATGACTACATGGGGAATTGTGTTTTACATACTACAACCTGTTTGTATTTTGCAACAGTTTTAAAGTTATTTTTCTTCCGTAATCAGTTGTCAAGACCTAAAAGTGTTTATTCTTAAGGACCCCTGGGTAATGATCAAATTAATGATGATACTTAAATATTTTACCGTGTTTCAGAGAAAATGTCTAGGAACTATCTCCTATAAGTGACTATTAGCAATTTGTTTTGGAAAAGCAGCTTAAGAATAGTAATAGTTCCAAGTTCAAACAATGTGAAGCTCAATAACTTTTACTGTAGGCTCCATGACCAGAAATCCTGAGTAAGGATGACTTAAAGAAAAGACAGAAGCAAATACTGACCCAGTGAATTGTGTTTTGACTTTTGTTTGTTGATTCCTTACTTGCTCCTCAGGTCCTCTGTTATTGTTGAATTTGCCTCTAATCTTTTTTCTGTATGTTCCTTAATTAATTCCCCTATAGTTCTCAAATTGTATTGCTGTCATGAAGATAATCTGCCAGAATAAGTCACAGTCATATTCTGGGGCTGTAGTGTTGATTAGCTGATATTTCTCTTTAAACAAAATAAAGACTTCAGTTATACTGATGTTAAATGTCTCTTACACAAATTGTATTAAAGGAATGTAATTAAAATATATAATCATCTATATAAACACATTAATGAAGGAAAGGTGATAAAAATAGTAAGTTCTTCCTTTATTTACTTTCCAAAACCTACTTTTTACATTTATTGGCTTTTTATCTTTCCCTTTTACAATCAAAATTTTTAAAAAAATAATCTAAGTGCATTAGGTTATTTTGAATGAATTTCCTATCATCACTAGTGTTAACAGAACAGGTTTTAAATGTAAACCTTGGCAGAAAAAGTAACTGATGCTTTTCATGAGTCAAATTTTCAAAGAAATCTTATTTTGTTTAATAAACACAAGTGACAACATTTTTGTATGCTATTTTGACTAATTTTATAAATGTAATTTCAATGTGGGTCTGCATTTTTTGACAAAGAATTAATCAGAATTGCACACAAAAATCTTGTGCATTCATTTCTGACTCCATTAACACAGAATAAAATCCTTATCTGCTCACTTCTGCCATCAGTGTTATTTCAGATTCATCTTTCACAGAAGTCATGACATAAGTTGAAAGAAAAAGAATTAAGAGAAGGGTCCTTCTTTTAAAACCTGTTATTTCAGCCAGCAAATGAATTGTAGAAATTTGTCCTTTCTGTTCTTTCTATATTAAGTAATGAATTTGACTACATGGATCACTTGAGCAGAAATAAGATAGCAGCAACATGTACAGAGAACCCAGAGGTATAGAGAGAAACTGAGAACCTCTTTAAATTCAGCCCAGTAGCTAGGAGGTAAAAGGCATTTATTAGTACTGATTGTAGTAGGCATGGCCCTTAGTCTAGTATCTGTAGGAATATTATGCATGACCATATCTATGGAAGAGAGGAGAATCAGGATTAAAACATGGATGGAGAGGTGGTTGGAAATTAAAGGATAGAAAAAAAATGCAAGAATGCCCTTTGGTAGAATCCATTATCCTAAACCCCAGTCTTGGGAACATGAGAACACCCTTGGCATAAACATTTGTGTTGAGGTCAAGTGGGATTAGTTGAATATATGTTTGGATACCTGGGGCTATGTCACAGAAAGAAAATAATAATTAAAAAAACAAGCTTGAGATTTTACTTGCCCTCAAACTACTTTTTCTTTAATACATTCTTTAGCTTTTTACAGTCAGTGGACTTGATTTTGATCTCACTTGTATTGGTTTTAATCAGAATAAGTCAGCATAAGCCAGCACATTGTTCTCACATCAAATCAGCCTAAACAAGGGGAGAGTCCTACAGTTTGTTGCTTCAGTGAAGTTTCCTAAAACAAGGCTGCACTTGCAGTTAGTGTAAGTTAGGATTTAACAGCACTAAACTGCAATGTGAAAAAGAGGCTGCTCATATGGCTGAGTTTCATGGAGTGGTTTCGTTTGGATTCAGGGTTGAAGCCACTGAATCTCTGGGAATGCTTGTAGCATGGAGGTCACCTCCAGGGCTTACGTGAGGCATTAGGATACATTAGCCATAGCAGGTGGGCATGTGCTAAACCTCAAGAATTTGCTTTCTGGAGGTCTTCTTCCCAGTTTGAAGCTAAGTATATACAAAGATTTTGGTGAATCAAGCCTGAAATGTTCAGTTAGAATCTCTGCTGAAGACAATGGCAACCTTTGATTTCATCGCAGTCTCTCTAAATTAGGAAAAGATGTTGTTTGTCTGACCTGACCTTTTCCTAATCTACATACAATAACAGTTAGACATTTTCTTTCAATTGAGTTGGTCAAGATCAATTAACCACCTGGCCTCAGCTCTGTTGCCACATGGCTCGTTATTTTCAATTTCTCAGCCTTCAATTCCAAGATATGCCCCTGTGTGTCTGTGCTGGCTACTTAGGAAAGGCTTTAAAGCGCTACAATAGCTAAAACAACAGATCCTCAGGACTTGTAGGCTCCAGAGTGAACAGAAACAAATTAAGCTGCTGTGGGAGTCAAACTGCAATAGTCAAGAAACCAACATGTCGCTTGCTGAAGAGGGAGAAGAAGAGATGAGAACAAGAATGCCTTGATCAGAGACTTGCATGCGTGCTTTCGAGGGGCAGATTTTGTTATGTGAACTCACATTCTTCAGGAACTTGGCTGAGACCTTTAACTGTGTTTAGACTGTGACCGGAACCATATTTGTAACAAGATCTTGCAACTCTGGAGAGTGACTGCATTAAATTGTTGTCATTTGACTCTTGCTGAAGTAATCTCTCACCCTGCCATTATATGAAATGTGCTCAAATGCACGCAAGATGCCCTAATCCCTTTATGAATTAAATGCATTTGTTTGTTTATAAAAGCTGGAAAAAGTATTTTTCTGTGGAAACGTAAAAAATATTTCAATCTTTTTACGGTAGGATATCAAAACATAAGGAGTGTTTTATTATTACACACTAAACATAACTTTAGCCCATACTCTGCAAAAATGTGCGTCCACTTTGTAACCCATTGAAGTAACAGCATCCAATCTTTCCACTTGTTTAAGAATTTGCCTTGTGTTTTAAACAGATTATTGGAAATAATAGAAAGTCATATTCTTTTGACATTTTGTAGATTGTGCCGACTTATTTTAATGGTAAAGTATAATGATGCGTCATTAGCTGATGAAGGAACTGCCTCAGGAGGGACAAATAAAGAAAAGAAAAGATTGGAGTGCATTTTTATACTACTTCCATTATTCAGGTTTGAACTAAATTCAACTTGAGTATCATTAGTTGAAAAAAGCTCATATTCTCATAAAGAAAGTAAGTATGCTGCAGTAAATAGATTAGTTAATCATTATTTATAAACCAAATTGCTCAATAAACACTTTATTTTCCTAACAGAACTGATATTCAACTTGGCAATTTGTATAAACAATATGTATGTTCTTAATGTATATGTTTATTTACAATAGTAAACATAAGCAACCTTTTGCCTATCATATAATGCCCCTAAAGGCATTGTGGGTTAACAGTGATTTAATCCCCTTATGCATGCATAATATGACAAGCTTTGCATAAATGATAATAAATAATTGGTATATATAAATAATTCATCATTTATTTTTGCAGTAGGAATAGAATTCTTAGACATGTTTTAAACAAAGGGAATAGCAAACATGATCTCAATCAGAAAAGGGGTTAAATCACATTACACAAAACAGTGTTTCAAATCATCAAGACTCATGCATGCAACATATATTTTTATTTCTTTCATGCTAGCATATTATATTGCCAACTTGTTCTGAAGCATGGAACAATACATATTAACACTATCATAAAATAATGGAAAAATTAAATTCTATATTGGGCATTTAATCCAAAACAAGAGCAAATAATGTGTCAGAAGAAATAAACACATGTACTGTGTTCTCTAGAAAACTGGTAATTTTTGGTGGATTTTATTTTTTTCTGGAATCAGTTCTAGTGTTTTGGGGAGATTCCTGTAACCCTCTCAGTGCAGCTAATAGCTGATAAAATTCTAGATCATAATTTTTTGTAGTAATTTCTTATTTAACAGTGGTTCTGTGGTTGCATTATAAATTGTTAATTAGTTTTTTTTTAATCAGATGAAATAGTATCCTAAAAAAGGAAACAAAAAATACAATGTTACTCTAAATAGTTTTAATAGTTAAGATTCATTAGGATTTCAAGATTCAATGAGTACAGCAGTGAATTAACTTTACAAATGTAATGTCATCCTTATTCAGCAAGGCAGTCAAATACGCACTTAAGTTAAGCACATGCATCAATCTCATTGACTTTACATTATTCTCTCCAGAGTATATTTCTTTTCATTAGGAAGACACTGGCTCTTAACTACCATCAAACTGCCGACTCAACTTGCTTCAATAAGTCCCTCTGAAGCTTCTCAAAGTCTTCTCTAATTTTGACCAATATAAAGAGCACTGGCATTTGCAAATGTTGGCATATAATTTCTTACCCCTTTCTACTGAAAATTGTGCATATATATATATATATATATATATATGGCAAGTAGGAGTGATCACAGTTTATAAGGAGATTAAAAATGCTGGGACAAAGGAAAAACCCCCAGTTATCGTGCTTGCCTTTCCACTAATACTAGATACTGTTGGTTAAAGAACTCTAAGATACCTAGCTATTAATGTATTACACTCTACCAAAAAACACTGTTATACCCAGATTCTGACTTTTAGCTATTTTCCAGCTAAAAGCAGAACCTGAGCTCTCACCTCATGGCTGCTTAAATACCATATATAAGCAATGTTAGCTATTTTGAAAGTGCAAGTTAATATGTTTCTATTATTTCCTTGTAAAGCAGAGAATTGTAATGTGCACAAATTTGCCTTTGTTACTATCATATCATGGTCACTCAGTTGTTTCATTATACATTATTCATTACTTTTCATTAGTTTCAACCAATTTCCTGATATTAATTCATAAATCCCAGAAATTTCCCTGTTTCCCATTTAAAATTAGATAATAACTCTTGATATTGTCTGATATAGTAGCAAATTTAAATAAAATATTGCTTTTTTGGTTTTTGTTTTGCTAGCATCTCACCTAGAATTTAAATGTTTTGTTTTATTATTTTTCTTGAACCTCTCTCCTGACATCGCAGCATCTGACTATGCCCTAAGAGGCAAAAGACTTACAAAGCTTCTTGCTTAAATCCAACATATCAAGTCTCAGCACTCCTTCTGAGTTACCATCTGACCCCAGAGCTATCCAAAATCCATAGGTTTGTTTTTTCTTATGAGTTCAGCTGCCTTCACATCAAACTGACTGTCCCTGGGCCCTGCAAGAACTGCCTCTTCTCTGGGAAATCCCCAGCAGTGTAGGCACTCAGGTAACATTGGAGAGCTTTCAGGCTCGTATTTCCTCTGCTTACCTCACCCAGAATGGTAGATATTTTTCTGGAACATGTAATGATTTGGCCCAGCGCAGAGAGGCACAAGTGCCACAAATAGCAATCAGTGCCTGTTCTCCAACAGCTCCGTGATCAGAGCATCCACACAGGATGTAGAACACCTGTGTTTCATTTCTTCCTTCTCTTGCGGATCTTCTGCACTAAAACCTATGATTTATGTGCAGAAGCCATGGGTTCGATTCTTTGTGCTGCATTCCACACTGTAATGTGGAATAACAGATTATTTAGGGGATCAGAAATAGCAAAATCACAGTTCTGAGGCAAAATAATTTTAGACTTAGCTTCCAGGCTCTGATGCAGTGCACGTTTCATTGTTTATACAAAATGGTTATCAGATCAGGGGTGTGACCTCCCCACGATGTCATGCTTTGCAGCCCAAGCATTGAAAAATAGAAGGTCATATCCCTTTGGGTATGGGAAAGAACTGGGATCATACCCTGTACCTCCTGTTCTGTGGAACAAATATTAATGAGAAATCTTCTTTTTCTGAGATTTTATCAGCTTTCTAAGGCAGGACACCACCTGACCAAACCAGGGACAGTGCTAGTGCAAGGAATGTTCCAGGAATGGTCAGTCAGTGACTGTAGGAGGTAGAACCAAAGCCATGCACATTTATATGGGTGTATCTTCACAGCATTTTGAAGCTTAAAACATATGCCTACTTCTCCTTCCATCTTCAAGGCCTTTCGTTCTGGTGAGCTACAGGTTCAGCTCAGTAACATGATAGAAGACACATTTTTTTCCTTTCCTCAGGGAGTTTTCAGTCAGGCAGTGAGATCAATGAGCTCAGTAGTTGCTCAAACATCATAGTGCAAAGGATGGGGCAGCAGGGAGTGAGCAGAGGAGAAAAAATGGTACGAGCTGTTAGCCAGCAAGGACTCCTTAGCTGCACCCTGTGATCAAGGCACAACCTGCTCTCAGTGTCTCCTGTTGACCAGGGAAAGGAGCTACTTGCCGCTAGGCTGACTTTTGGGATTCGCATGGTAGGCATTTCTGCTGAGCTGAGGCATCTCTGTTCCAGTGAGCAGCACGGTAACTAGGTTAGGAACTTTACAACACCAATAGTGTTAGAAAGTTCAGAGCGCTGTAGGATCTGCATCTGCCTTGTAATATGAGAAACTGTTTTGATAAGGCAGTATGATGACTCCACAGAGTCAAGAAATAATTTGGTTTTCCTGTAATTTTTTTTGCACTTTTTCCATAGAAGTCCAGTTCTTAAGCATCTTAAAAAGAGGGTGCTGCTTCGGTTAAAATAAAGGAAAATTTGAAGTATAGCAGAAATTTTCCTTGGAAGGTTTTTGCTTCTGATACACCTCAACTTTGCAAGAACAACGCCTTACTTTTTAAAAAAGAAAATGAAAACTTGCAATCTGTGTAATATTATTCAATGCAGTTATCTATGTCATAAGTTTTCTACCTAGACAACATTCTATTAATTGCCTCTATATGTTAACTTTCAATATAGTTGAAAGTAGCTGCTAATATCTTTGTTTTCCTTGGATATCTTTGCTCTAAGAAGAAAATAAGTAAGAAACATTCTAAATAAGGTCGTTAAAATTATATGCAAAGAAAAAAACTTGAGTAAGCATCTAATTTAAATTGTTATGTTCTCTTAAATTGATCACTTCTTGATTGCTTTTTTCTTTAAGGCATGCTGAATAACAAATACTAAAACTTTGCAATAGGTAGAAAGAGCACCCGTAGGTTAGTGTTTAGCCTCTGCAGTGCCTTTCCCCCCCAAGTATTATTTCTGTCTTAGCCATTTAAAAGAACCAATGCAATCATGGATGCCACTTACAATCTACACAGTGGAAATTAGAGCCTTTTAGGGAAAAGATATTTGGCTGATAAAAACCTAGCTCCTTAAACTTCGGTGCGACATAATATTTCTTTTGGCAAGGGGTCACTGGTGCTCAGCATACATCATCACTAACTTATTAGATCTTGAGGCAATTAGCTGAAAACAAACAGAAGAGACAAGCCCTGTATTGAGCTATAGAAACCAGAAGAAAATAGCCCATGGCACTCCATTATTCCAGAGCTTCATCAAAGGCTAGGCACTGGCTGTAGTTTAAAGAAAGGAGAGTATTGTTTTCAAGTAACATCTATACAGTATTGGGACTTTCTCGTGTTATTTTTCTACTGCTTCAAGTTACATCCAAACTTGTCTTGTTATAATGGGGCAGTGGAAAGAACTTCTCAGTTTCTACCTAAACCAGTATATGCAATGTGCTGCTTGATTAGCTAAGGATTAAAAATCCAATTAGATCCTCCCTTTTCATGGGAAATCACATGAGGAATTTTGAGAAATATTACTGAAAACCACTACTTAAAATGATTGTCTATAAAAACATGCAGCAAAGGAAGAAATTATATCTAAGAAACCCATGGAATCATCTAAGCAAACTGACCTTTACTATTTCCAATGTAAATATGTATTTCTGAATATGAGAAATTACCTGAGAGATGTATTTTACTATTTTCAGTTAGAAATAACACTTTTCTCCCTATGGAAAAATATAGCCACTTGAGAAAAATATATATTACTGTAATCATGACACAAATAAATTTTATCATTAGGCTACAAGTAATTTTGTGAGTTTTTTTCAGTAATGTGCTTCACAACACGTTAAATATGGTGTTAAATAATTCAAAGTGGCTTCATTTGTGTATAGTAAATATTAAGAATTATGACACAAGAAAATTGTGATTCTTATTTAAAAAAATCTTTCTTACTAAATGAAATCTCGGTTCTCTGTTTTCAGAAAAGGAAAGTGATTGTTCCAGGTACCTGGCTGCGTTTCCACTTTTTTCTGTTTTAAGTTAGTTTTATAATACTTTATGGAAAATTCAGGGAAATCTTTTATCTAGAGTAGTGAAGGTATTTTAAATATGCAAATGCCAGAATTACCTTCCTTACATCTTGTTTATTTCCTCTCTTCTCCACCCAAAATAAAATCAAACCAAGCCTCTCCCAAGTGCATAAACTGAAATCCTTGAAGACATAAAGTCCTCCTTTGTATCAGTGGTGTATTCTGAACCTAGAGCCAACAAAATCTAATTCTAAATGATGATGGCGTAGGGTTTAGGATGAATAGCAATGCCATCATTTTAACCCCTTTCCCACTTTCCTATGATCAAATGATTTGTAGACTACCTTGCTTCTGGTGTAGGGTGCACCTCAAACCTGTTCTGCACTCTTGTCTGCTGGATCAGACCTGTGAGACAATTAATAGCTACTGCTCTTAATTATACTGAAAAGCTATGAAGAGCTTAAAAGTAGGCAGACCAGTGAAGGCCATCACAGTAATATTTATTTCAGGCAGCCTCATCTGATATTTCAGTTCTGAGACAAGACTGAAGCTGCAAATAATTTTCAAATATCTATTAAAAAAAAAAAGCAATTCCATTCTCATAAGGGAATGGAGAGCTCTAATTGGAAAAAAAATTACATGTTGCTGGACAAATAGTATGACTTTTATCCTTTGTAATTAATGTTTGTAAAAACTGCAGTGCTTAAAATCTAGTTAAAGAAGAAGAAATGGCTGTGAGAACTATTAGCTTATATTAATTTTAAAGCCAATTTTATTATTTGCAATCTTCCCTGAACAACACAAACATTAATTTAGCTTTATTCCATAGTAATATCTTCTTTCCTATTGCCTATTTACCATTGCAGGTCTGTATCTTTCATCTCTTCAAAGTCACTGGAGTGATTTACAATAGTCTTATCAATTTCGTGTGAATGGTCTTTGGAATGTTAGGATTTGGTCAAATTCTTTCCCACAAGAGGTTTCAATTTGTTCATCATTCCCTCCTGGTATCTGGTTTCAAGACATGATGTGCAGAATTACCTTTAATATCAGTTCTGCAGATACAATGCATTAGCAGAGAAAATTAGACACGATTCCTTTTAGATCTGATGTGCTGCCGTTGTCTTTAAGTTGTCAGGGTGTCGAATTAATGGCAACTGGAGAAGGTTGCCATGACTTAAGGGATCGCTGTAAAAGGAAAAACAATCCTTTATATATTTTCTGAGAGAAAGAAAGGCAGCTGTTACATATCTGCTATGAAGTCTCCCCCCACACCTTTTTACTTTGTTATGTTAGCAGAGATGTATAAATGTATGTATATGTATTGTATATATATATATATATATATATATAAAATTCCTTCTGTAAAATTAAAACAAAAAAGCATGTATGTGGTAACTTTAACTTAAAAAGCAGAAAAACACATAATTTTAAGCTTGACACAATAAAGTTTTTTATGACGTTTAACTTTTCAAAAAGCCTTTTTTCCCCAAAACAACCTGAAAATATGGTATATCAGTTTCTATTAAATTAAAACCATGCATACAATCATTATAAAATCTCATAAATAAAAACATGAAAGGGGTGGCAATTGACTATTATGCAAAAAAATCCCATCAAATCACACATGCTATATCTTTTTTGCTCTGTTAAGAACATGATTATGTTTATCTATTTATTTATTTATTTACACTTTGGGAAGTTAATTTTTTTCCTTGGAATTTAGAATTCTTAATAGGCATGATTTTTTTAATTTCTACAGGAGAATTGTATTCTCAGAAAAGCACTTTGAAAATTACATCCATATAGACACAAAAAGTTCACAAATGATTCTTGAGAGGCTGGACAAGTGGTCAAAGGCTTCCTGTGGGCTCAACAAGAAGTCTTTGCATAGACACTTATTAAGCTGGATAAGAAGTTCGTAGGTCAAAAGTCCTGGATGTATGCTTGTACAAATTGAGTGGTTGAAAACTCTTCAGTGGGTAGAAAGACAGCAAATGCTATTAAAGTCCTTAGGTGGAGAAGGCTAATATGTGCAAGTCATTTCTCAGATTGGACTTAAATACATTGATCCCAGTCTATGTGGCCACCAGTTCATTTGAGTAAGATTGCATGGCATCTTTTACAAATGTGTTTAACAATGTAAATTTGGTGAAAGAGCCTACTTACATGTTCACTTTATAGTGTGTATCTATTATGAAGGATGGATGCAATTAAAATAAATTAATATGTACTTACAAATAAAAATCTACAGTGACACTATGTAAACAATAGTATTTTTACACTCCTCTCATAACATTTCACATACTTTACCTCTGAGAAAGCCTCAGTAAATACACAGGGTTTTTAACATGTCTGGAATGTCTGAGTCCTTGGTCTCTGTACTACTGAATATCCATCAGAAGTTAAAGGCTCTAAAAATCTTCTACCTTGAACCCCAAAGTAAGGGTTGTTAGGGGGTCCCTGATTAAGCACCCAGGCTGAGCTCATCTACTGAGACAGAATATAAGGAAACGATTGGTTTCTTAGGTAACAAGTAACTTATTAAATAGGATTTTATAACTCAAAACAAAACTCTCAAATTTCAACTGAAATGTAAAGTATGTTTTAGAAGTTCAGATATAATGTGTTCCACGTGTGATGTATAGCTGATTAAATACTCTACCATAGTCTGATTTAACAGAGGTTTCAAGGGAGCGTCTGACGGTACCTGTGGTATTTTGGAGTGAAACTGCCATGTTTGCATGAATGACTGAGATAAGCTACCACCAAACTCAATATTGGCAATGTTCTGATCCCATGCAATTGGACTAGAAGGATTCAAAGCCTCTGCTGTTAAGCTCATATCAGAAACCTGACTCTCAGAATTCCTGCCTTTTACAATGAAGACCTCTAAACTGTCTTTCATGAAAAAGAAATTAGTTCTTATCGTCCCTCAAACTGTTTCCTCATACCAAAATACCAGATTTCGAGGTACGGAGCTCCCAAATCCTATTTATGGGTTAGATGTTGTGAGAACCAGCTGGTAACCACAGGGACTTTGTAAAAAATCCAACACTCTTACCAGTATCACAAAGCATGTGCTGTAGGAAACACTTTGTTTCTCATACCTCATGCCAGCTCTCAAAATAAAGACAAAGAAAAAGGAATATGGGAAGACTTTGAGTGTCAAAACACAAAAATTACAGCCCCAAAATCCTACATGTGGTAGGTGATTGCCTAGTTCAATAAGAAACTCTATTAATGAAGTACTTTTTATTCCAGATCAAAAGCTTCCCTGACCCTCCAATTCTGTATTGTGTAATAGGGTTATATTTACCCTGAGAAACTTACTTCTAGAAATTAAACAGACAACACCTTAATCATCTCAAGCATAATTGAAATTAGAGAGGATAATCTGGAAATTAAAAATAAACTAACAACATAAGGGTATTCACAAAAAAAACCCAGTTTCAAAACCTGTCTTTCTTTTATACACCATTGAACTCCGATCAGTTGTGCTACACACACACACACAGAGACACACATGGTTAGGCTTCGCAAACGAAGATTTGGGAACGGCTCTACCAACATTTGCTACAAGCGCTCTGGTGGCTAAAGAGGCCAATGCAAGATAGACAAGTCCAGTTGCAAAAGGCACAGCAGAAAGACTCCTTGGATGGTATCGGCAAGACACGATTCCTTCTGCATTGTCTTTTCTCCTCGAGAGTGATCCTGCGTGCTTTCTCAAAAGAAGTAGTGGCGTTATAGATGGTGTGTCTCCAGGCCTCCCGATTGGAGGCCAGAGTAGACCAGTGATAAAGATCCATATGGCCAAGGCTGAGGTGTTGTTTCAGGGAGTCCTTGTATCTCCTCTTCGGGGCTCCTCTCTTGTGGCAGCCAGTGGCAAGTTCACCATAAAGCACGATCTTAGGAAGGAGGTAGTCCTCCATCCTGGAGACATGCCCTGGCCGATGCAGCTGTGTTCTCATTAACATGGCTTCTATACTTGTGGCTGCTGCTTGCTCTAGAACAGATGTATTAGTCACATAATCTGACCAGTGGATGTTTAGGATTGTTCGGAGGCAGCGTTGATGGAAGCATTCTAGGAAACGCAGGTGGTGGTGGTAAATGACCCATGATTCAGATCCATATAAAAGAGTAGACAGAATTATGGCTCTGTAAACACTGATCTTGGTGCTTTTCTTCAGGTGTTTATTTCGCCAAGCTCTTTTATGGAGTTTTCCAAAAGCACTATATGCCTTTGCTAACCTGTTTCTATCTCTCCGTTGATCTTACCGTCTGAGGAGATGAGGCTACCTAGGTAATTAAACTGCTGGACTGATCTGAGCTCTGATTGGCCAATGGTGATATGGGGATGATGGGGGACTTCCTGAGGTGCAGGTTGATAGGGAACTTCTGTCTTCTTTGAGCTGACTTCCAGCCCAAAGAGCTCAGCAGCGTCTGCAAAGCAGGATGTTAAACGCTGCAGGGCTGTTTCTGTGTGGGCAACAAGGGTGGCGTCATCAGCATAAAGCAGCTCCCGGACAAGGTGATTTAAGGTCTTAGTATGGGCCTTCAGTCACCTTAGATTAAATAGGCTTCCACTGGTACGGTCTTGAATGTAGATACCATCTTCTTCATCGAGGTCTGCCGTGGCCCTTTGGAGCATCATGCTGAAAAAGATTGTGAATAGGGTTGGTGCAGGAATGCAACCTTGTTTCAAACCACTGGTTATTAGAAAGGGCTCAGAAAGCGCATCACTATATCTGACTTGGCCGCGCTGATCCTCATGAAGTAAGATGATCATTTTAAGGAACTTGGGGTGACATCCTAAATGTTCCAAAATCTGCCACAGACCTTTTCTGCTCACAGTATCGAAAGCCTTGGTGAGATCAACAAAGGTTACGTAGACTCCTTTTTTCTGTTCCCTACACTTCTCTTGCAGTTGTCTGAGAACAAATACCATGTCTGTGGTACTCCTGTTGGCTCTGAAACCACTAAATCGCCCCCATGCTTCCATGTTTCAGGTGGAATTCCATCAACCCCAGCTACCTTGCCAATTTTCACCTACTGTATGGCCTTAAGAGTTTCTCCCAAAGTGGGGGCAGTATCCAATTCATTCTTCACCAGTCGCTGTGTGATGGACTGAATTGCTGAGTCTTGAACTACACGGCTAGTACTGAAAAGAGTCTGAAAGTGTTCAGATCAACGAATTAGAATGGAGATTTTATCTGTGAGAAGCATTTGACAATCTGTGCTGAGTAGAGGGTTTTGGACCTGGTATGTAGGCCTGTATGCTGTTTTCAAGGCCTCATAAAATCCTCTGTAATCACCCGTATCTGCGCATAATTGAGTTTTTTCTGCTAGATTGATCCACCACTCGTTCTGGGTGTCGTGAAGTTTCTGTTGGAGCTTGCTGCACGCAAAACGAAAGGCTGTTTTCCTTACATGACAAGGTGGCTGAGCAAGGTGTGCTTGGTGAACAATTCTCTTCTTCCTCAACAATTCCTGGATCTCTCAATTGTTTTCATCAAACCAGTCCTTGTTCTTCTTGAAGGAGAACCCTAAGGACTCTTCAGAGGACTGCAGGATGCTATTTTTAATATGTTGCCAAAGTGTTTCAGGAGAGGCATCTATGGAATGATCTTCAAGCCTAGTTTGAAGGTTTGCCTGAAAGCTGTCTCTCACTATGGTTGATTGGAGATTGTTAACTTGGAGTGTCCTCCTTGGAATATCACCTCTTTTAGGTTTGAACTTAAGACTGAAGTTAAGTTTACAGTGCACAAGTCAATGGTCTATATGGCATTCTGCACTAGGCATCACATGGGTGACAAACATCACGAACATCTCTCTGTCACACCAAGACATAATCAATGAGTTACCAATGCTTGGATCTAGGATGCATCCATGTTGTCTTCAGACTATTTTTCTGCTGAAAGATAGTGTACCAATCAGCAAAGAAATATGAGACTTTATTGTGTTTTACATGATTTAGAAAGGGCTTCACTCTTCCACTTTCTGATGAAACCCCCTAAAGCATTGATTATAGGGTAGTCCAAACAGGAGTATTCAACTTTCCTATAGAAAAAATGGAAATGAATGCAAAACCTGTGGAATAGGAAACCTGCAAGTAAGCAGAGGAATCACTCCAACAGTATGACCAGAGCATGGACAGTGATAACGTCAAGTTTTGGTCTTTGCTCCATGTCGTGTATTAGTTCTATTCTGCAAACTGTTTGATGTAATACAACATAATTAAAAATTATATGTAAAACTGAGATTATGGTGCTGACTGAGACACTTAAGCTTAAAGCCACCTAGACTGATTTTTACCTTTTCTCTGAGCAAGATCTCTTGCTGATAAGATGTAATGTAAAAAGTTATTGCAAATAGTGGTCATCTTTTGGGGAAAAAAAAAGAGGGAAGGTTACTCACTTCAATCAGATTTAAACTCATAAGATTCATTATCATTTAGCTTCAACTAGCTTTCTACTTAACATGGGCTTCTGTCTTTGTCAAGCCCTAGCCCTCCACAGACACAATAGTGGAAAAATACAACCCTAATTCTGGGTTCAAAATCTGCTGTGGATATCACGGTCCTAAAATTTAGACTTTCCTAATCAATTCTTCAAAATGTTATTGAATTGGAATCTTAGCCAAATGACCACATTTTTAAAGCTGAAAATAGTTAGGAAGGACATCTTTTGAAAGGACTGAATCACAAAAACTAAATAATCATATGGAACTTACTGATAACATTTTACTAGGCTTTGAAATGCCAGTGTTAGAACTGAGGAAAGAAGGAACCAGAGGTTATTAAAACAGCAGTAAAGTGAAGATGAAAGCACCTAGAAAAATAAAAAAAACATGTATAACATTTGAAAGAAAGGAGAATTTAATTGCAACAAATACAAGGAAAAAGCAAGGAAAAAGACAAGCAAAGAAAAACAGAAGGCTGGTGAAGGGATTGAAAGGACACAGAGAGAAAAGAATACTTAGCTGTGAAGACAGTCCCTTTCAGATCAAATACAGAAAGAATCTTTTAATAATTATTTGAACAATATGGAACTCCTAGGAGACTATAAGAAAATGAACAAGGGCAGGAAAGAGTAAACAAGAAAAATGGGGTAAATACAGTCATGTTAACCTGACATCAGTCCTGAGGAAAACAATGAGATGACTGGTATGAGACTCGATTAATAATGAAAGGAGGGAAATATAATTAATGCCAATCAATGTGGTTTTATGGAAAATAGATCTTGTCAAACTAATTTGATATTTTTGTGAGATTACAAGTTGGGTTGATAAGGTAATAATGTTGATACAATATACTTAGACTACCACAGAACCTTTGATTTCATGCTACAGAATGCATTGGTGTCATGGTTTAATCCCAGCCAGCAAATAAGCATCACACAGCTGCTCGCTCGCTCCCCCCACAGTGTGATGAGGGAAGAATTGGAAGACTAAAAGTGAGAAAACTCATGGGTTGAGATAAAGACAGTTCAACAGGTAAAGTGAAAGCCATGCACACAAACAAAGCAAAACAAGGAATTAGTTTATCACTTCCCATGGGCAGGCAGGTGTTCAGCCATCTCCAGGAAAGCAGGCCTTGTCACGTGTCATGGTGACTTGGGAAGGCAAAAGTCATCATGCACTCTGCCTTCTTTCCCCAGCTTAACATGATGAGCATGATGCCATATGGTATAGGATGTCCCTTTGGACAGTTGGGGTCAGCTGTCCCAGCTGTGTCCCCTCTCAGCTTGTTATGCACCCCAGCCTCCTCACGGGTGGTGTGGTATGAGAAGGAGAAGAGACCTTGACTCTGCATAAGCACTGCTCAGCAGTAACTAAAACATGTCCTTATTATTAAGCTATTTTAAGCACAAATCCAAAACATAGTCCTGGACTAGCTACTTTGAAGAAAATTATCTTTATCCTAGCCAAACCCAGGACAATTGGTTAAGAGGGACAGAAAATCAACATGGCAAACATTAAGTGGATTAAAAACTCTCTGTCCAACACATCTCAAGATGTAATAATAAATATGACATGATCATCAAGTAGCTATGTTTCTAATAGGATCCTGTAGGTCACTGTATTGAGCTGTTATTTCTGCAAATATTAATTGATAATGTTGGGATATTATAGAGTTAAATTCTTTGAAGCTTATCAGAGGCATGAAAAAAAAAGGGAAGTTAGTAAATGAAAATACAGGCAATGAAATTATTGAAGCTATATTAAATAGAAAGCTTTATGTATGTTCTGAACACGTTGCTCATACTTTCAGCACCCTTGTAGCACACCTGTGTCTCAGCCACTTAGCATAAACACCAACAGCAGCTGATTGAGATCAGGCACAGGATAACTCCTACATTGCTTTGAGCAATGTGGTAGCTCATCTGGAGAGTTTGGGGGAGGTAGCTTTCATAAAACATAATGGTTACTAAGTGGTGCTTCTGGCACTCTGTGCCTAGGACCAAGTAGCTGAACATCTTGCAAATCTAAGACCACCTGAGTGTGTATGAAAAATTTGCTTTTTTTTTTTGAGGTATCAGAGTTGTCTGTGAATTTCCATCCACAAAAAATTGGCATCAGACTCTGGAATAAACCTTATGACCCCAATGGATTTCTCTCAGGAATAAATCAATTTGAAATGCACAAATCAAAAATTAAGATCATGCTGACAGAAATACACAGGATGAGCATCCTCAAAATTTTTTTAATATTATATTTGCTTCAAAAAGCAGAATCTCTAGGCATCTGAAGGAAAGTGAGACCCTAATATCAAGAAGCAGATGTCTGCCTGATTACACTAACTTCTTACTCTGTTTGAACATTTCTTTAATGTTTGGAAATTTCCTTAGTGTCCTAGCTTTTCAAAGGCTTTATCATAAGAGTCTAGACTTGGGCCAGAGCAGTCCATGCTCGGTATCTTATCTCTCACTACTTTAGTGCAATGAATTCGCTCAGTGGTTGGGGATTTGGTCCTGGAGGAAAGTTCAAAGCCAAGAAGGCTGCATAAAAAAATATTTTAAATATAACTCAATGTGTTGTTGTAGGCTTGAAGCACTGTCACAGATTTTAAAACAACATGCACACATAATTAAGGAATTATTCCTATCCCAGATATTCACAAAAAAAGAGTGATCATTACCTCAAAAGCTGATCATTTGTGTTAGGCACACAAGTTCCATTTTCAAATATAATTTTCATCATTGCTTCTTTATGTCTTCACCTCTGCCTTCCAAAAGCTTCCTCCTTCTCATCATTCTTCCTCATCCCATGAAGAAAAACAAGCATTGAGGTCTTTGGCAGGTGGTGATGAAAAATGCTGTGCTATCTGCTACACTTGCTGTGTCTGACTGTGGCCATAACAGCATGAGGCCCCTCAGCAGGCCCTTAGTGAAGGGACCCTTGCGGGGGGTTCTGATCATCACTTTGGGGACCTAAATGGAAAACAAACCTGAAAAAACTTGTGCTACTTTTTTATTCCAGACACTTCTTTCCTAAAGGTACCCTTTTTTCCTGCAGTCTCCTTTGACACATTGACCTATTCACATGACAGAAACAGTGCAAGCTCCATTGGTTGGTCAAATTCCTAGTTCTTTAACTGGCATTTCTCCACCTGGAAGCAGAGGCATGGCAGTCTGGATCATCTGCTGGCCAAATTTTCTAAGTATGCTGTTGCATAACATTATCAGAGCCTTTACTGGGTGGAGCAAAGGGATATTGGTGGGATTTCATCAGTCTTTGAGGCTTTATGACATGACAAAGAGCAGTTTTGACTCCCCACAATTCAGGTTGCTCTGCTAGACTCCTCAGACTCTTATTCCTTGCAAGACCACGGTTGTGAGCTTTTATGTATTTTACCATGCTGACTGGAATCTCTAGTTGATCCTGAGACTGGTAGTTACAGGAGACTCTCTTCAGACTGTTTCCCCAGGCATAGTACAATTGTGGTACAGAGCAGGAAAAGGGCAGGGAGCATTTAAGGTAAGCTTTTAGCATTAGCAGTATGTCACTTCAATTGCTGGAGTCAGATAGTGAGAAAGAAAAGGCTTTAGAGGAGAACAGATGAATTAATCTGCCTGCAACCTTCACTGAACAGCAAAAAATGTGTCTATTTTACCTTATCCCTGTATACCATAGTGTTTCTAATGAAGACACTGCATTTTTGGAACTGCTACCACTGAAGAGTGATATGCCTGTTCTCTACTTGAAATGCCCCACAATCATTCACATTTGAGATTTCTGGAATCCTGGTCACAGTCTTGTTCTCAGAAAATCTCAGGATTGTCAGTTATACAGAGATTGTTTCATTAATGAGTACTTCTCCAGAAAAGTCAAATCTAGAATTTTTGTTTATTTTAAGATTTAATTACATTATCTTTGAGAAATTACTGTGGGGACAGGCTGATGGGTTGATACAACAAGGCTTGGGGCTGTAGAAGGTGACCAGGATAAGACATTTTCTATTCTATGTAATACTCTACCTTATAGCTTGAAATATTGATCAGTTTGTGAAGATTTTTTGCTTGGAGGAGCTGTCAAGATCTATTTCTCTGTCTCTGTTTACATTTTGGAGGGTTTCTGAGGGTGTTCTTTGATTCTGGAATCTGTCAAAGAGACACTGCAAGTCTCTATTTGCAAATCTTCATTTGAACCTACACTAGATCTCTCTGGTACTTTCTCTCATTGCATGGCGAAAACTTGAACAAGAAAAGACAATCGGAATTCCTGATATCAAGTTGTCATCAGAAAAATGTAAGTGAAATCTTTGAAAGTGTAAAATTGGGGAATTGGAATTTTAGTGAACAGCTTAGTGATTATATGGCCTCCATAGGTACACCTGCTTACCTATTCTATGCAATGCAGAAGTCTACAGTTGGTAGAGAGAAAATAAGGAAAATGAGAATTGAGCATTTTGACCACAGAATTAGCAAGGAGGCACAGGGAATTAAAAATAGGTGTCATATGATAACTGAGAGGGTTGCAGCACCCTAAGTTACTGTCTTGACATTGCATCTGAAGAGCTGATAGTTTTAATGATGCCTGTATCTTACCTGCATGCCCTTGCTGGCTATCTAAAAGATCCTTGTCTTGTGTAAAATATAAATATGGGTTCTTTTGGCAGTTGAACAATCAGAAGTTATGGTAAGCTCAGATGTAATAATAGCATGGGTGTGGGTGTCTATGTTATCTAAAAAATAATATATGGTCACTGATGGAAAGCAGTGCAATATATCTGATAAAGAAGGCAAAGCTCAAGTTGTGTAATATGAGTGTTATAAACAAACATATTATGAATATATTAGATGTTATCAGAACGACAGAATATTCTGAGTTGAAAGAGACCCACAAGGATCATTGAGTCTGACTCTTAAGTGAATGGCCCATACTGGGATTGAACCCATGAGCTTGGCGTTATTAGCACCACGCTCTAACCAACGTGTATGAGCAGACAACAAGAACATTTACAATTTCCAGGCTGGATTTTAGATCAATGTAAATTATGCCCTTAATGTGTCCTTATTTCTACATTTCCTGAATCTTTTCAGTGCTTATATGTTAAATGTTACTTTCTGTGGAACTGGATGCTACAACAGTCAAGCAATTTTTTATTTGGCCAAAACCCACCTCCAAAACAGTACATTTTTTCTGCTGGCATCTGATATCCTCATGCTAACTGCTTCTGGGTGTCAAACTTCTATTGCTGACCTTAGACAAACACCAGTGCCAAGACATGCTTGTGTTACATTGTGCTTTTCCTCTTAGTGTTGTAAAAGCTGTGTGACTGAGGTGGCAAAAACAACAGGGAAAGAGAAAAAGGATAATATCAAAAAAAATTGAGAAGTTAGCACAGATAAAACCACCAACAGATAGTCCTTGAACCAAAACTTGTAATAATTGTTCAGCTGCTTGACTGTTCAGAAATATGTTTCAGTTTCATGAGGAAAGTGTCTTTGAATAATTTTTGGAAAGCAGCTGTTTGAGTTCTGTATCACTATTTTTTTTTCTTTTTTTTTTACAGTGGACAAAGTGCTCCTTGAGCTAACAGGTAAAGAAATTGATGCAAGAGAGGATTATCGCTGTTAAGATTAGTGACAGAGAAGCAGGGTGGCAACAAACAGCAGCAGCGCCTCTAGAAACATACTGGGTAAAGAGAGTCAACAGAACTGATTCAAGGACGGCCTCCGTGTGATTTTAATGCTTTTGGCTCGTACGTGGTTTTTTCTTAAGCAATTTAGAGATCTGAAGAAAAGGCACTAGAGTACTTTGGTACCAGTCCCACGAACCAACAGATGTTAAGCCATGCAGCTGCCTACCTTTGTGTGAGGTGAAGAATGCAGAGAAGAAACAATCACTTCTGGAGAAACATGCTTAACCAGCTGCACCGGTCAGGAATCAACCGAGGAAGGTCCCTGCTGGACAAATACAATTTTTCTAGCTTTGTAAGTCTGGATGAAGGCCCTTCTCCCACATGTCAAGTCCAAGGGTCTCAACAATTTTTTTTCAGCATATGCATATGCAGCACAGTTATTTCTTATCAGAGCTAAGAATCTACTGAAGCTTCTCTTCTTTGAACCAAGAATATACATCTGTAATATCTATTCCTTTTAATAATGTTTGTGTTGCATATCCTCTAAGTGGTTTGTACACACTGATTAATAACTACCTGTTATGGCAAGCATTATAAGTCTTTGAAAAGGATCTGAAAACACAGGATCTAAAAAACTGTAAAAAAAAAAGAATTTAAAAAATGGAAAAAATTGTGCTATAGAATAATTTTCAAAAATAGTTTATTTTCTGCTATGAAATGTTGCATGTTGAAACAGACACCATTTTAGGATAAATACAGTGATATATTCAATAAATACTAGATAGTAATTTGTGATGTAGTTAGCAATCATAGAAAAATTATAGCAGTCCTATCTTAGATATTCTAATTGCTTGCTAAAATGTTTGCAAGTTGTTAGCTTAAGATACATGCTGCTAACTGGTATTGGAAGGTTGCTCTTTTACCAGTTGAAGAAGACAACAATTCTTCAGTGTCCTCTACAAGAATGCATTTTCTCAAAGCTCACCCATAACTGAGTGAAGCTTCAACACAGACAAACCTGTGACTAGTTTTGTTGTTCTTGCACTGTGACATCCAAAACGCCTTCAAATGGTTCGGTTTATTTGATGATAGTAATATTAGTTGTCGCAAAAACTTCGTCCTGAGTAGACAAGAACTTCTTTGGTCAAACATTCTTAGGTTCTTAGCCTTTCATATCC
The DNA here is from genome assembly GCF_001715985.3 of Manacus vitellinus. Classification (NCBI taxonomy): domain Eukaryota; kingdom Metazoa; phylum Chordata; class Aves; order Passeriformes; family Pipridae; genus Manacus; species Manacus vitellinus. Next base: position 5,336,227 of record NW_021939256.1, read on the forward strand.
TAAAGGCAGCAACATTATCTTTTACTGTCATACTTCACTTCCAGTGCTAGCTGTGGTATAACCCTATATTTTTGTACCATAATTAAATAGTTGTCATTAATTTTTCATGGTTAACATTTCTGAAATCCTTTACGGGGTTGTTTTGTTGGATTTTTATTTAAAATGCTTTAGCTGCAAATCCTATGAAATGTAGGTTCTGACAGGATTTTTTTTTTACTTTCTTTTTGCCTTCTCTGGTAGTATGTTTTCCTACAATAAAACAATTATTTTCTGGTCAGAAACTCTTACCTCCTTCACATTCTATTTAACTTGAAATCCAGCTGGGACTTCAGGCTTGTTCTTAAGTTCAGCATCTTGTCATATACTTGAGTATACTTTGATTGATACAGATACAAGGTTCATGTAACCATACAAGAAAAACATTACAGACTCGTGGAGAAGCAATTGTCATCAGCAAGCCTATGTACCTGGTCTGAGATGAATTTCCAGATCAAAATGCATATTTCCTTTTTGCTTTTTGACGGAGAGGAGTACTTGACAGGTTTCTGGTTCTTCAGAAGTCTCTTGATGCCTGGAAGAAGTGACAGCCCTCAGATCGGAATGGCGTGCAACAGGCTACTGTGTTCTTGTACAAATCAAAGCACTCTTTCAAACTTGAACCCTCTTTTCTGAGTTAGAAAAAGTATATGGGAAAAATGATTGTTAAACTTTAAATATCACAGATGAATGTTAAATATTCAGGTTAGGATGCACTGTGCAAGAGTCTTAGGCTGCCAGAGTTGGTCTGAATATCTTTAAGGAGACAGCAAGAAGGAAAACATTTTTGTGTGTTTGGTAATACATTTTTAGTAGTACATGCAGTTTCTCAGATATTTCTTTGAAAATTTTGTGAGAACTAAAAACTGTAAAAACTTTCTCTTTCTTCTGACATCCCATTAGTCAAAAGGCAGGCAAAATTTTTTAAATCATGAATAATTTTAAGATCAAAATTATTACCTTTTCCCAGGGCGCAGAATGGACATGCTTTTTGATTTTTTTTAATTAAATGTTTTTGTAATATTTTTTTATATTGGTAAAAATAACTTATTATTTCCTGTTGTTCATAAAAGAATTTTTCAATAGCTGCTGAATTATTTTTAACTAACATATTTCATCAGTTACAAACACTGATAAAAGTACTATATAGATTCTCTCTTTTTGTACAATTACCTAAATCATAAGAAGCATTGTATGTTATAGAATAAGAATCTTATTCTTTGCAATTGTGTTATTTTGATCAAGAGTGCATGACATATCATACAGATATACAGTGTGGTTTGTGAAAGTGGTGTCACACAATACACTGATACTTGGATTCAGCTGCTGGTACTTCCTGTTGAATGGCTCCCAAAAGGAGCCTTGTAATCTGCAGGTCAGGAATTGCCAGGGATCTAACTCAGCCTTATGAAGCACCACCAAAGGACATTTACCCTGCTTTATGCCAGGTGAATGTTGTTGTGAGAGAGCACATTAGCTAAATCTATACAAGACAAGAAAAGTCAAACCAGGCAGAAGCAACATTGTTGACAGAGAAAAAAAGAGGAGTGCTGGAAGCCGGTCACTCATTAAGACTAATGATTTATGGGTTTCAAGGCTGATAATTCCCCACTTGACTAATAACTTCCATACTCACAGAAGTGGTGAACATACTGATGTTTTGCATAATAGCTCATTAATCCATGAGCATGTCATCTATGTTGGGTATTAGGCAATATATGTTTAAAATGTGTTTAAAATGAAAATGGAAAAGTTGTGTACTCATAAACCACACGCAATCCTGCTTGCAGAGATACCCAAGTAAAAGTAATTCAATGGATACATGAACATTTTAATCATCCTGGCATGAATCTGGGATAACAGATAACTTAATACCTAAACATTTTTCTTTAGGGCTTTTGCAGTCCTTTTTTTTTTTTTTTTAATACAGGAGTTTCTTTCTATTTATTTGGACTCTAGTTATGGTACCCCCAGCTTTGGATGTTCGTTGGTAAGAAATTGAAACAAACTGGAGTGTGTTGATGGTGGTTTGAATCAAGACATCAAAATATTTGAATGAATCTTTGGGATCAGCTCAGAAATAAACTTGTTGACAGAGATGAAATATTCACTTAGTTGTTGTCTTGTTTATTTGTTTACAAAAGGAAGAATTTAGTGGGATATTAGGATAAATTTACCATCTGAATTAAGTAAACACCTTCCTGTTTTGGTACAGGGGCAATAGGTCAGTATTTCTTCCTAATTCTGACAACGAGCATGGAACAAAGAGGGTGAAACAGTTGAATGAAGGACTCTAGCAGATAACCAGATTATATCAAAGGTTGGTTTTTGATGTTGCTTAAAAGATTGACTGAACAAATCTTGTGTAGTGAGTTAGGTTTGTATGGCAGTACGCAGTATCTTTTTGAATATCTTTTTTATGTTTTCTTTATTGATACTATAAAAAGGTTTCATTAACCTGATATAACTGGCAGGAAACGATCATTTTGATTATTTGTATTCCATAGAAGGAAAGTTGCAATGCAGGTCTTTTTTTTTTTTTTTCCAGTTTGTACCAATTTGGTCTGAGGCATGCAAAGAAACTGGAAGATAATCATTGGTATGTGCAGGCATAAGCAGCACATTGCTCAAAACTGTTTTTCCAAGACTATGACTAGGAAATTGTCACCTCCAGTTTGCAGAGCCCAGGCAAAATGTTTTGAGATTTTCTGAATTTTGTTTTTGGAACTGCGAAGATAATTATCATCCAAGCAACGTGGCAGTTTGAAGTAAGAACTGTGATTTATGATGTCTGCGCTATTTTTCTCTCAGAGATACCTCACCTCTTCGGGACATACTACTGGGGACCAAGACTGCCCCACAAAAATGTCTGGACTTCATTTCTCAGTGATAACTTGTACCTGTTGCATTACTTGTAACACAGTCTCCTTGTATATGTTTTACATCTTTAGTAATTACATTTGACCAAAGTAGTTGGTCTGAAGTTCTCTTCAAACCTAGGATTTAAGTGGCAAATACTGTCATTACTGAAGAGCAGAAGCTAACCATAATTTCTCTAACTGAAATTATAAATGTAAGTTAGTATGAAAGTATTGGGGTTTTTTAATGTAAGACAAAAGAGGGTGGAGCATCACCATTTTTTATCACTAGCATTTAACAGGTTTCTTTAGAGACCTGGGGCACTGGGTGGGAAGCCGAAAAAAGAAATGTCAGTTTTTACATACAGAATTCCCCAAGTCTAAACTGATTCAGATGTCTCATACTCATCTCCCCAGGTGAGATGAGATTTTCTCCACCAAAGTATAGAGCAGATGAAAAGAAAGCACTGAAAAGAGCTAATTTTACTAGGTTTGCTTTTTGTGTGAAATAAAATGTTCCGCATCACCATGTTTAACAGTACTGCCCATCTGTTCTAGCAATGGGGATCTCTCTGATGGAATGTCTCTCCTCTATTCAACATACCTAAACATTCATGTGAAGTTTACATTCTTATTGTAACTGGTAAACATTAAGAATTTAAAAGGTCTGAGGATAAGAGTAAAATGTTGTTATAACAGTAAAGTTTGATTTAAATAATTCTGATTTCTTGAGAGGGTTCTCTATATAATATCTGTTTCACATGTGATGCAAACACTGACTGAGACTGTAGAAAAAAAGTTATCTCTTAAATACTACTTTCTAATTAGCCAACAAGAACAACTAAGAAATGCTTCAGGTAACTTTAATCTCTCTGCCTGATTACACATTGTTCATTCTTTATGTCAACAAGTACATGCTGATATTTTAAAACAGATCTCTGTATGCTAATTTTCCTGTTTCCTCATCTGAAAGACTATAGCTTCCTGACTGTTAATTCCAGTTGACAGGGAATTGTTTTGTTTCTTATTCACCTCAAAATAATGTATTGTTATGAAGTGATTTATAATAAACAGTATCTAGGAAAAAACTATGATGCTGATCAGTTTTGACAACTAAAAATGCATTATTAATGGAATAATAACATTGGAAGCATCTTGAAAAGAAGGTGATTGTGAGAAGTTTATTTTTCTGTTCAGACTGAGATTCATTCTTCTAGTTTAGAGATACTTCTGGGTGGACAGGTCATTACAGAGAAGAATGCCAAAATTATTGCATGTTAGAAAGGCTTGTGATGCTGCCTGTCAAATATAGAATGATAGGTACACTTAAAATAAAGTCTGATACATTATTCCCATTAAAATCCACTTTTACAATATCTGGTTTGACATATAGAATAGATATTTTAAGTGGGTATATATGTCAGAAAGTGAATTGCCTTAACTGCTTGATTTTACGTAATGGCTGTTGATGAAAGATATTATTTCTTTTTCCTCTATGCACAGTCACATGTGAATATAAATACTGGAACAAATATTTGAATAACAATGCAGCTCAGTGCATCTCCCTTGCATTTTTTACTACTGAAGTAAATGTAAAGCTAAACCTTGAAGAGAAACTACATGTGAATTCATCCTCTGCAGTTGTAGCAGAGGACAAGTAGTAATATAAATTTGCAGTAAGTTTACTCATACATTTAAGGTATAGTATCCTTGATATGATTTGCATACACAACACAATATTTAAACCTCATATTTTAAGTCAGGATCAATTCTAAGCTAGTGTGGGCATGTAATTCACTAAAACTATTTATGCCAATACCCAAATTATGATGTCTTAGCGACCGTTCTCTAGGAAGACCAGTTTACCACGGTTATTGGATTTTATATTAATTATAGTATGTACTTTATTGAATTTGCTGAAGTGCTTTGTTGGATATTCTCCAAACTCTAACAGCCAAATGAAATTAAATAAAAAGGGTCAGCTATATTTAAGGGTATGTGAAAGTGCTTTAGAGACTGTTTATAATTAAAGAGGTTGTAAACGAACACAGAGAGTGCAAATGTCACTGCAAACCTATGCTTTCCTTAACTCACATAATTGGAAAGAACTTAACAAGAATGACTCAGTGAAATATGAGAGCATGATAAAGGATACACCTAAAATCTTTAATAAACACCTTTACAATTTTGGGTAATAGAAAGTGATAGCTATCAAATTCATTACAAAGCATGCATAAAAGTTTCTCTAAATGCACTTAACATTGTGCATTGAGTGAGAATAAAAAACTTCAATAGATTAAAAGTGATGTAGTTGAGAAAGATGAGAAAGTATCCTTTCTCCTCTTTCTTTTGGACTCTTGGGCCTAACTTTTTTATATACTCTAATGAGTAAGAATGTGTCTAAAAGGAAAAGGAATGACAGCTACGCCAGCATCATTGTTGCTTTATCCAGCATCTTGTACTGCTGAGGTATGAATGTGTTCCTAACCAGAGGTGGGATAACCAATGGAGAAAGCAGATTGCCAGGAGGGACCAATTTAAGGATGAGTGGATCTAGCAAAAAATTAGGTATAATCTTAGATTTAGGAGCTAATTTGCACAAATTTCAAGGGAAAGGCTTCTTGAACTAATACTGTCTGGATCTTTATCACTGGGTTATTCCAAAGACAAATTCCTGTTTTTCCCATTTGATATGTATGTAAGTTAGAAAGGGAAGGTTTAACCCTTTCCTGCTGAAGTCTTACAACATCACTGAAGTTATATGGTCTACTTGAAAGCACTTATTGTTTTAACAATCTAATTTAAAACTAACAAAGCACATAAAACTCTATGGTAGTTTGCAGGAAAACCAAAAGAATTACTATGAGAAAGAAAAGTCAATTCAAGGTATATTCCAGTTTATTTCTATTTTTCATTAAGTTTTTTAATGTATTTTCCTCAAAAATAATTCATTCATTATTTCTTTTAAATAATGGATTTTATCATAAAATATCATAAACTTATTTTTTCTCAACCAAATTACAATCAAAGTCATTTGTGCTTCTGTGTTATGGCAAGGAAAGGATTCACGCTATACCAGAAAAGCCTGGACACAGAATATTTTACATATTGGTAGATATGTTCAGAAAACAAACTTCCATGGTTGTGATTATGAATATATGATGATTCACAGGTTCAGACAGCTGAGGAACAATATAAAATAAAATAAAATAAAATAAAATAAAAAAAATGATTAAATATCTGTGACTTTTGGCTACAATACAAATGAAAAGTTTAGCTCCATACATGAAATAAAATATCCTCAGTTAGGTAATGACAAATAATTAAAAATGTGGATACACTGACTTATTAGAGGGAGAGTTATAAAAAAAATTCTAAAATTAAAAATATGGACTATTTAATATTTTGAAAAGTGCAATTGTAAAAATTCTGAAGAGATAGATGGTATCATTTCTTCTGAAACACTTAATATTCATAGAACACTTACAGATGAGATGACAAAAAGATAATTCAGCATGTACACTTATCCTTCTGCACTTAGGGGGAAGTTCAATAAATATTTGATTTACATTCCTTCTTAAAGGTTAATATCCATTCTATCACCACAGAAAGCCAAAGAAAAATCCCAGGAACTTTCATAGAATCATTTAGGTTGGAAAAGACCTTTCAGATCACTGAGTTGAATCATTAGCCCAGCACAACCAAGTCCAACACTAAACCATGTCCCTCAGTGAGACTTCTACATGCCTTTTAAATACCTTCAGGGATAGTGACTTAACGACTTCTCTGGGCAGCCTGTTCCAACACTTGACAACCCTTTTGCTGAAGAAATTTCAATCTAACCCACGCTCCATCAGCACAACACATCCAATAAAGTATGGAGATTCTCCTTAGCTCTTCTTTTGGTGCTGATGTATTTATAGAAACATTTTTAGTGTCTTTTACAGCAGTAGGTAGATTAAGTTCTAGGGGGGATTAAGCTTTTCTAATTTCCTTGCTGCATAACCTCACAACACGCGTGTCCTCCTGAGCTGCCTGTCCCTTCTTCCAGAAGCAATCAACTCTCTTTTTTTTTTCTCCCTCTGTTCTAGTCAAAGTTCTCTGTTCAGCCAGACCAATCTTCTTCCCCTCTGGCTCATCTTTTGGCATGTGGGGACAGCTTGCTACTGCACCTTTAAGAGTTCCTTCTTGAAGAACGCCCAACCTTCCTGGACTCTTGCCCTTCAGGACTACCTCCCAAGGGATTCTCTGAACCAGTGTCCCAAACAGAACAAAGTCTATGCTCCAGAAGCCCGAGGTGGCAGTTCTTGTATCCCTCCTTACTTCTGCAAGAATCAAAAACTCTATCACTTCATGCTTGCTGTGCCCAAGACAGGCTCCAACCATCATGTCATCCACTAGTCCTTCTGTGCTCACAAACAACAGATCCAGTGGGGCACCTTCCCTAGTGGACTCCCTCACCAGCTGTATGAGGAAGTTATCTTCCACACACTTCAGGAACCTCCTAGGCTTTTTCATTTCTGCTGTTTTATTTCCAGTAGACATCTAGTAAGTTGTCTGAATATACATATATTTCATTATTATTCTCAGGTAGAAAATGCAAAAGCAGGCCTGAATATATGCTGGTCAGATTACTATATGTCCAACTACCAGTATCCATGCACAATTACCCCATACCTCTGTGCCAATCCTGGCCTGCAGACAAGCAGACAAATCTGTGTGAGTGATCCCTTGGGTTGAAACTTTGGCCTTAAATGGTAAATAGTAAGCTCTAAGAAGTATTTATGTTTCTTTAGCCAAAATTAATGACAAATTTAATGTTCCTTTTCTTTGAAAAAGACTAGCAATCCAGTTCACTTTCCTCCTTTGAACAATGTTAAATAGCCAATGAATTTGATCATTTTATGACAATACCTAATGCCAAATAGACAGAAACATTATTAAGGAACAGAGGTGCAAGTCTAGAGATGTGAATTCTATTTTTGGGTCTACACAGGCTTCTTGTGTGACCTGGGGTGAATTCAAATTTGTAAGGACTCAGTGTAAATATGTTTGTTGTGCCATTTCTTAACTTAATTAGTGATATTACTCTTTTGTAATTTCACAGGGTTACTATTTAGTTTCTTTGAAGAGTGTTTGTAAAGTATTTTGACTTTTGCAGTTGAATTCTTTTTAAAACATAAAACTGAAAATTAGAAACAGGCAGCAAAAAAGCAAACCATATGTCATTAAAATATTACAGCTAATCTAAAATATTAATGAAACAGGCTTTTGTAACTTATGCCAAAAGTAGTGCACAAACTTCTTTCTCACAGGGAATTTGAAGTAAAGGTTTTCTTGTTATGTTAGTGGAATTTGTTTCACAATTCACTTGCCCATTCATCACTTCTTGCTTAAGAAGACATCATAAAAAATGTTCTCTCTGCAAGTTGTCTATCTCCTTATCCTTTCTGTCGCCATGATTTCTTTTGCTCTATGCAATACATATGCATATGCATACAAAGATATGTTAATATATAGAGAGAAATTTCATTAGGAAGAATATATCGAGAAAACATAAATATTTAACTGATACTGGGAAAAGAAAAAGTTGCTTATGTGGCTTTAACTCTGCCCCATTTTTTCAATGAATTATGAGGGACTTTAATTTCAGGGTCATCTTGTATTTCTCAAGAATAAAATATGCTTTTTTTTTCTACTGAGGCACATATGGAGAACCATGCAATACTTAATGCAAGGAACCATTTAAATTGGAGTTTCAAAATATGCCATGGGTGAAATATCTACTGGTCTAATTTATTGATTTCTGCAATTAGGTAGAAGTCTTCTCTCCAGATTATTCTAAGGTACTCAGCATTGGTTGTTGCCAAAGTTACACGGCATTAGCCTAAATTATTGGAAGACATATTGGGAAAATGGACTCTTGATAAACATTGGCTGTTCCAATTCTACCCTAGGTGTTTTGTACCACATTGAAAGTGTAAAATAATTAAAATAATTAAAAAACTGCTCTGTGACACTCATGAGCAAGTGGAGTTAATATAACTAGTTGTGAATTGAACTAACTTACTCTTCTAACACAGCTGGGCATAGGGGAAAGGTTGAGGATCTTTAAATTATGATGGATGCTCAACTAAGTAACCGTGTTCAGCTAGTCACATAGGTGCTGTCCATCTCTGATGCATGAATCATCACAAAAACAGTTGAGAATGAAAAAGACAAAAAAGAAACGAAGAGGATACATGTTAGTCACAGAAAGTATTGCATGCTGTACATAAAATCACATGCAGCATTTCCGCATCTAAATCTAAATTGTACTCGTGAAGATGATAGCTCTGCGATGAATTTAATGTACTTTCATTATCTGAGTGCTTCTTTTGTCCTTTTCCAGTAACCCAAGGATTTATTCCTATATTTCAAGCCTACATGGAGCCTCTAACAGCTGCCATCTTTCAATCTATTACACAAATAATCCTTCCATGCCTTTAAATCTGACATTTCCTTCCAGTATCGTACCAGTCTGAAGTCCATCCTGGGCAAGATTTAAAACATGACCCCCTAAAAGTTGTCCTGTGCATGTTTTAAAATTTGAATGCCACACAGCTCTTCCAGAGTTACAAACAAGGTTTTTACAAGTGAGGAGAGAACATTTCTACCTTCCTACAGGCAATTTGAACTCACTTCTTCTCCTGAAAAGATCCAGTGAAAGACATAATATTGCAATGCTGCTTTTAGGTAGAAAAAACTGGTTTTGGAAGTGAATTATTGCGTATGTGTGAGAGAAAGAGAAAAAGAGAGAAAGAAAGAGAGAAAGAAAGAGAGAAAAAAAGAGAGAGAATGAGAGAGAGAAAGAAAGGAAAGAAAGAAAGGAAAGAAAGAAAGAAAGAAAGAAAGAAAGAAAGAAAGAAAGAAAGAAAGAAAGAAAGAAAGAAAGAAAGAAAGAAAGAAAGAAAGAAAGAAAGAAAGAAGAAAGAAAGAAAGAAAGAAAGAAAGAAAGAAAGAAAGAAAGAAAGAAAGAAAGAAAGAAAGAAGGAAAGAAGGAAAGAAAGAAAAAGAAAGAAAGTAAAAGAAATGTCAGCAAATGTAACAGATAAGTATGTAAGAAAGGTAAAGGTAATGCCAAAGTCAATGTTTTCTAAGCTTGTCTATGTAAGGCATGCAGTATTTCAGAGATAAGACTAGTTTGGTGCTGTTGATCAGATAAGTGTTGCAATTGACCTAGTTAGAGGAAAGACGAATTGTCAAGCAATTCCTAACTCCATTAATGGGTTAATAATTTTAGTATGCTATTCTTTTTTGAAAAGGCTTATTTAAATGTTTATCAGTTGTGCAAAGTGGAGCAGCACTGGAGATTCGCAAGGGAGAACTGATCATTGCCTATGCATGGAAGCGTTGTAGGAAGATTAAAATAACATTGAGTATATTCTGTAAATGAAGGAGAGAACTAAAAGAAGCCTCCAGAGTCCATTATAAATTTTAATAATACATCAAGGTAATGTAACTGAATAACCGATCTCTGAGGGAAGAAACACAACATTTGGCTAATATTACAATTTAAATTATGAAAACAAAAAGAGCTTTTAGTTAATCTTGTCTTTCTGCTTTTATTCTTGAGGCTCTTTTTTATTTTCCCTGAATCCAAAACACCATGTAAACAAATAAAAGTACGGGAGAAAATAAACAGTTTGGCATCTCAGTAGATTAATTAATGCGCTTCAGCCTTGGCACCAGTAGGCGAAAATTATGTGCATAAATAATATCACTAATTAAAAAGATGCAGATTAACATGCAAATAATGTTAATGAGGATCTGCAATTCCAGAGTGGATTCGCATAACATCAACAATTTAATGGGTTGGAAGGCTTGTGTTTGCATTACATTAATAAATTTCAAAGACCTTGCATAAAAAAGTTCTGTTGGAGCCTCTGTTTCCCACTTGTGAGTTGTAAATTCTGTGGGCAGTAGCAAACGCTCATCGGCAGATGCCAAAGTCATTATCTCAAAGACTGTTGAGATGGTGCCATGTGCCAGTGTGACCAGCTGTTGGGAACTGGGCAGTAGGCACTGCACTGTGCCAATTATTCATATTATTTGGGTAGTCTTGATATTTATTTAAACTGATTAATATTTTGTGCTCTGCATCTTGATCTGGAGGGAAATCATTTTAAGCAAGCAAAGTTTTAAAAAAAATCTTATTAGCCTTTGATGTGTCATGGATGGTTGAATGCATAATGGAATTGATTAAGCAGACATAATTTCTAACCATAGGCAAAAACAATATAAGATGTCTTTAATGATGTCATATAATGTTGAGATAAAATATCACAGGATCAAACTCCAAGTGAATCTCAATAACCCAGATTTGACTGAAAAATGAGAACCGTTACACTGCAGTATCCTTCTTTGCTCTTGAATTGGGGAATGCTCCTCTGAGGACACTTCTTACAGAAAGAGCAAAGGTTAGGAAAGATTAGAGAAAACTCATTTTTGAATGCCATGTAACTCTTGATAATTTTGTTTCCTATTCTATGATAATCATTATCTATTCCACACCCAGCCATTCTGCTGTGGCTTTGAGACACCACAACACCGGACAAAGCAATTTCCTGAAGATGGACCCTTACAATGTGCTAGAATTATCCATCTGTGTAAGCTCTGTCTGAATGATTTAGTAATCTGAGTTCCCTCTTGTATACATTCAGTAAGACAATTAGCTGCATGAAGTGGTAGAAACAAGGACCAAAATCACCAACTCAAAATTTTTCTTCATTCACCTAAGACTCAACAAATAAAGACAAAAATTATAATTTTGTATTTATATGTCTTCTACCATCTAGATCTTAAAATTATTGTCACTTAAGAAAAATTTGCAAAGTGATTTAAAGGTGAAGAAAGTCAGAATAAACACTTTGCAAGAGGAAAAAAAGGTTGTAAAGCAAGGAAAGAAGGTGTCTGCATTACAGCCAGACAACATAATTTCTGAATTTAAAAAAAAAAAATCTATATTTTCTTGCCTGAACCTGTTATGTATGTATGTATGTTTGTTCTACGAACATCTTTTCCCTTCCATCCCTCACTCTTGCAATAGCTTCAGGTCCTGACTTCGCCATGTTTAATGGCATCATCAGTGGATAAGAACTTAATGCATACTGAGTGGCAGGTGGTCAGCCTGGCAAGTACATGATGGCTTAAATTTTCCCCTACCAGCACTCTCTTCAGAACTCTTTTCTATGTCAGAACTGATTTTCGAGAAGGATTTGGACATATTCAAAATAATATTTGAAATTATCTTTTTAACATGGCTGAGATGATTGGCAAACATTCCAGAGTTATTGGACATAGAGGTGGATTCACCGCTGACAAATCAAAAGTATGACTGAACAATCATTAATTCTTTAGGAAAGCAGGATGGAAGTGTGATCATGCCTTATAGGGTACAATTAGTTTGGCTTACTGTACTTTATACTGGTAGTGTTCCTCTTGATACCTGTAGCTACTGCTAATTTCAATATATAATAAGAAATAGTACTATAAAGGTAAACTAGTAAATATAAAAGGATTATAACTGCATATCTATTAAAGACAAAAAGGTAATAGATATTTGAAAATGTTAATTATATGTTAATTATATGTTGATAATAACTATCACAACAGAAATACATTACCATTTATAGATAATTACATAAATTAGAGTATTTTAAGACTACACCAATATTTCTAGCCTTCAGGCACAAATGTGAACATCTAACTATTCGTCATACACTGTAAAAGTAGTGGATTGAAATTCATTTTATCTCTTTAGAGATGTTTCATGGATACTATGTAAATACAAGGTATTTAGCTTCAGAATAATCTTGGAAAAAGGGAATATTTTTCAAATCCAAACTACTTTATGGAAAATTTAATTGTGTATTCACACATAGAAAAAGAATCTTTTTAAAACTTTATAAAATTATAAAGTAACACTATTTTTGCTGTAGAAATTGTGTGAATATTGGCTTTTGAATATCCACTGTATATACTCAATTATGGAATAAATATAATGCTCAATGTCAACTAATATTTATCCAAACTGATATACACATTTCAAATAAAACATTGTCAGAAAGATTGTCAAACTGCCTCTACTATGTTTAGAGATTAATCAAATATGACTAATCAAATATGGCCAAGCCCACAGAAAAGCTGAGCAGTATCTTGAACCTGCTTTCGCAACACATGCATACTTGAGTATAAAAGTGAAAAATTCAATATGAACATTTCACAGAACATGTTTGAAGAATTCAGTTTGCTTTCCAGGGAAAAGGGAAAAACACACTTTTGAAGGCTCAAAAGTTGTGAAATGAAGCAGTCTGTACTATGGTTTTGTTTCAAAATCATGTAAGCAAAATGAAAATAATAGAAAGTAATTACCCCTGTCTTCCTTGTCTTCTAAGCTCATCTGGTAAAACAACAATAAATTGGGTACTAATACATATTGCTGCTTCCCAAGCAAACTCTATCACCTAATTCCCTTAGACAGAAACTAGATTTACCATGCCGACTTGTGCAACTTTGAAGTAAACAAAAAAAAAACAAACAAAAAGCCAGAGCAAGTCTCAATAATGTTACTTTAATTTGAAGTTCTGTTTTTCTTTCCTCTTCACTACTGCTGTCAGTGGAGCAAGTACAGCTTTGTTAATAGTTCCATTGCTCAGGGAATGTGCCTCAATGCTTCCATAGAAATATTGAGCATTAGAGTGTGATGTTAGTCTTCATGAAGTTATTTGCCCATTGTCTTTGTGATGAAAATGGCCCAAGGTACTACTGAGAGCCAGTTAAAGTTGTGGCTCCTTTATGGAGTGTATGCTCTGTCCTAACATGGCACATAGGCCTTTGGCTGCTGGAAATTTTGGAAGCTCTGATGGAACAACCTTTTTCTTCTTTTTTTTTTTCCCTTTAAAATTGCTATGTTAACTGTAGTCCTCAGAACAGCTGTATCACACTCCATTTTTTACCAGTCCACTTTTTCTACAAGCTATGTAAGCTACCTCCACACCTCTGCTGTTAAATGTGGTTCAAATTCCTCTGTATTACTCAGGAATAAGTACTGTCTCATCAAGTTATAATTTTGTCCTGGGTTAAAAAGGGAGTTGGAAAGTGGTTAACTCCAGGGGGGTGGTGTTTCTTGGTGGTGACCCAATCAGCACCCCTGCAAAACTAAAACATATCATACCAGACCAGGAAAAGAAGGAAGATGAGGCAGCTGGAAGAGAAGTAACCATGTTGTGAAGCCACGAAGAGAGGGGCAGAGAGCCCTGCTGGAGGGCCAAGGTCCACCAGCCCCGGCTGGGGGCTACACTTGGAACAGTGTTAAACTGGGCCAAGTACTCTGGCTAAGAGCTGGGGGAAGTTTCTTCACTGTGAGTGGACAGTAAGAGTCACTGAAACAGCAGCAGAGCAGCAGTGAACAGAGAACTGGGGCAGAAAGCCAAGAAGATAAGAGGGAAGCAGCAAAGACGGCATGCAGCCAAGCTCAGAGACACCGGGATGTCTGACGGAGAGAGAGAGAGAGGACTAAGCTCAACAAAGACTGTTATGGGAGTAAGACTGAATTACTTTCCCAAAACCCTGAGACCTCCTAGAGAGGAGGGGTGGACTTCGAAACTTGTAGGGAGTCCAGAAATGCAGCAGCAGCTAGAGAGAGAGAGAGAAGAGCTGAAAGCTCAGAGACGTCCTGAGAGCTACACCAGGACGGAATGCAGAGGAGGTGGCCTTGTCCCTGCCCTCCCCCCTCTCCCCCGGCTGCTGCTGCTGCCATGCTGGCAAGCTGAGACAGAGCAAAGGAGCTCTGGTAGAACACCTGGGGCAAAGACTGAACTGAGAGCTGCCCTAAACGTTCTGACTCAGGAGGAGTTTGAATCCCCTGAGGAAGGGACTTTCACGAAGATGCCCTGCACTTTGTGATATGACCGTGGTGAAGTGAGTTTTGTCCCTGCTTTGCAGCCCACTGGAGAGAGACCTACGGTTGGAGCCGAAGGGCTGAGAGGGATGAGAGAAGACCCTTTGTATTGTAATGGAGAGAGAAATCTTCCAGCTATGACAAATCCAGCTACGACTGCTGCATTGAAGAGGAGAGACACTGCTGCCCTGAAATTCGAAAGGATCTTTCCTTCTTCCCTTTTGAACTTTCATTGGGAGGAGAGGAGGGACTTGGTCTAATGTAAATATTGCTTTACCACAGCAGAGATAGTTAGAATTGTGTATATAATGTATTATAGTATTTACTTGTGTAATAATTATAATATAATTCCCTTCCCTCCATATTGAGTCTTGTGTTATGTCTGGAAAACCCTCTCACACTGAAGCAAATTGTGGGAGGGGGGCTTGGACTTGGAAACTGGATTTTTGGGGCTCTCAAACCACCACAAACTTGTTTTCCACTTTACTGATAATCGCTGTGTTAATGTCTAGTTCCTCTTGGACTCTGAGTTACAAAGAAAGTTAATGGTGATGTTTATGTCTGCTCAGCTATACAAATATCACTTTAAACGTTGCATATTTATTCATAAATCTAGAGTCAAGGAAGCAAACATCATTACTTTTATGGAAGGAATATCAAAGCTGCAAAGACAAGGTCAGATGTCAGGAAATGGTAAAATGCAAATTAAGTGAATCCTTATCTCTACCTCTTCTGCTATGATCTTTTCATTATTTTTGCTCTGTAATTAAAATACTTACATTTCTGT
Source organism: Manacus vitellinus (assembly GCF_001715985.3). Classification (NCBI taxonomy): domain Eukaryota; kingdom Metazoa; phylum Chordata; class Aves; order Passeriformes; family Pipridae; genus Manacus; species Manacus vitellinus. The sequence continues at coordinate 5,351,849 of NW_021939256.1, forward strand.
AGAGTATTGGTAAAAATAGTTTGGCATAATTCTGAGAATAACAATCTTTATACTCTAGTTAAGCTAACTGCAAAGACATATGTAATTAATATTCCATCCAGTCTTACATTTTTTAAATGAATAGAATACATCTAATTAAGAGTTAATAGTTTCATAGTAGGTGATCATCTTATTCCTCCATTGCAAGTGTGGTACATAGGCAAAAGGAATAAACCCATAAAATATTATTTATCCCTAAAATGAACCCTTGTTATGTATATAGATTAGAGTGCCTGTTGAAGCTATGTCTGGCATAGAACAAGGGAACGGATAAAGAAAACCATTCTTAGCCTGACCCTGGTGCAGAGTTGGTTCAAGTATGACCGAAACAAAGATCAAGTCTCCAAAATAACTGCTTGAATTTATCTAGGTAGGACTGGCTTCCTAGTGTCCACTCCACTAGCCAAAGACTGCAACATTTTGGATTTCTGTACTCAGTCTTCTTCCCCTGCTATATAATTACTAAGAGCAGTGGTTGAAGAAATAAAAAAGATTCTTACAATACTGAGTAAAACTCAGTGTCAATAAATGTAAAGTAATCTGGATGGATGAAATTCTTTTTATTCATGCCTGCATTCTGCTAGGCTCTAAACCAACTACTGCCACTCTGGAAAGGAGCATACATATCAGTCTCTAAAACTACAGTCTAAACATTCAGTAGTAGTTAAAAAGATAAATTTCATTCTTAGGAAAGAAAGTGAAATCAAAGAGATCCTAAACACAATGCCAAGCAAATGCATTCCGAAACCATATCTTGAATACTTCACATGGCTTCAGTAATCCAGTTTCAAAATAGCCACAAGAAAACTAGAGAAGCTACAGAGGAGGCAAAATTTCCATAATTCCTATATCACGAGAAACAAAACAAAATAGAATAGGGTTAAGAAGACTAAACTGAGGTGTGAGAATGCTATAATCCTGAAAGACATGAAGATAATGAATCAGTTATTCTCTAGCTCTGATAAGCACAAGACATGGCCATGATAGAGTTCCCAGTAAAATTAGCAGACAACAAAGTGAAGAAAGGTTTTTGTACCACATGCAATGATACAGTGGATTGTTTGTCACAAGAGGCCAAATATATAAATGGTTTCTGAAAGGCTAGGCACACTGCTAAGGGGCAGGTTCCTCTCAGCTGCAAAGCCTGACAGGCTATATAAAGACCCCAATGCTAAATAATTAACACATAAGCAATTTTTCTAGGTTGGAAGGTATGCAAGGGAAATTGAACGTATTTGCCTGGTATCTTCTGATCATTAAGTATGTGCAGGAAAACGTGGAACAAAAAATATTTTTGGTCATGCCATAGAATAATACATATCACAAATTAATGCAAGATGACTTAATTAGAGCAACTTCAAATTTGTTTGCCAAGTTTGTAATATATAATAGTTTAGAATTTAAATTTCTCTTGTATGTAAGCAAAGAGATAAATAGAGGGCTATTTTGCTAAGGTATTGAGTGAGTTAACCAACCAAGTACCACATTTTAAATTTGATAGTATAAAAAATAGACCATTTTCTTTACAATAAAATCCAAAACACAGGATATAGAACATAAACCATAGGCTATAGAATGTAATATGCCGTATACGAATTTGAGGGTAGTTTCCTATGACTACACAATATTCATTGCCATAGAGTTAGGAAAACAGGACTGGGGAAGCTCTGAGAGTTCACACCTTTATATGAAAGCAGAGAAAATTATTTCTGTGCTCTTCCTCACAGAAGTTTGCTTACCAATAGTGAGAACCGTCCAGAGATCTATTTCAGTGCCTTATTATACTGAGTGTTTTCCTGGCGCTTAACCTAAACACACCATTGCCATAATTTATTTTCATTACTGTGTGTCTTATCTATGAGGCACAAGGAGAAAAGTTTATTCTTTTCATCTCTGTACTTCAACGTAGTTGAACACCTATCATATCTCCCCTTGGTTTCCTTTTTCTAGACTGAACACACCTGACACTTTCAATATCCTTGCTGTCCACTGCCTCAAAAGAAAACAAATAGGAAGTGTTTAGAAGGGCATAAAAAGTCTCTGCCAGAAGAAAAACAAAAAGCCTAGAGAAATTATCAGATGCAACTTTACTCTTTATGTCTCTAAATCACAGGGACCGTCATGCTTGAGCACTTCCTCTGTGATAGGCAGTTCTGGGAGGCAACAGAGCTGCTCTTTTCCTCAGGAGAAACTCAGCAGTTAGGGTAGAAAATGCAGCTAAATGGGACTCATTGCTATAGGTCCCTACTGTTTTGAGTAAAGCACTGGGGGCTGCAAGCTTTTGTCTGTGGTAAAGATCATAAGGTTACACTCATCTATGAGACTTCAACCACTGGAAATACAAAAAAAAACGCAGACAAACAACAAAACAAACTAAAACCAGCACTCAATTCTGAGTGCTGATTAGTCATGGGTACAGATTAGTCATGATTAATGAGAGACTAATGAAGACTTGCTGTATCCTGCTACATGGGCAAACACAAATTACTTCCTTTACTTACCCTTCACCCCACCCAAACAAGCCAGCTTAGACTTGTTGTATAATACCCTCCTTCTGCACACTCACTTGAATTGAAGACAAAGACTAGATCACTATAAATATCTTTTTTTTTAACACAGTAACCTCGTTCCTAAAAGAGGGGCAGAGCAGTTTTACACAAGGGGTTCAAGAGTATTTGTGGTTTACCTTTCCCTACCAGTGCAAATGTCAGACTCAGAACAACTGCATGATGAGTGAGATTTCCAATACCCTCCATGCCCCTAAGAAGTGACCATATAAAAGACAGCTGTGAGGTTTTGAATTGGAAGTAAATTTATATCTATATATATAGATAGATATATGTAGATATACATATATGGGTATATACACATGGATAGATATGAATACATATAACACAGACATACACTATATCTATATATGTATAGTGTATATGAGGAGAAGTTGGGCTATATTGGACATTCCTTGGTTTCAGCTCCTTCTTAGGGTATCAGGAGGCAAGAGAGAGGTTAGTTTTCCTTGCTATTTGATCTCAGATGAGATTAGAAAATATTTATTTTCTAAATTGCTTATGCTAGGGCAGTTCCGGCCAGATGAGGTGGGGTTGCAGGTGCTTATATGTCAGAGGTGTCTAGTGAGCACGAGCACACCATGTGTACAGTACAGTGTTCCCAACTCACCATTACATGTGATGGAGCCCCGCTGTTCTGGAGGTGACTGAACAACTGCCTGCCCAATGGAAACTGTGAATTAATTTCATTTTTTTTCCTTTCAGTTAAAGCTTTTGCTTTACCTATTAAACTCTCTATCTCTAAACTCACAAGTTTTCACACTTCTGCCCTTATGAATCTCTCCTCCATCCCACTGGCATGACATTTCAATCGTGTTAAACCATGACACCAGGAAATGCCAGACTTGTTGCTACAGAGAGGGTTAACAGAATATTCCATATTTCTTTTGATATCTTGAAGTAGAGGCAAATAAAGGAATACAGAAGTAGGGAAAACTGAAAGAGCAAAATGCTTACCACATTTTATTTTAAAATATATTTATACCTATACATATTTATGCAAAGCTTATTGTCTGAATTTTTTCATATAATTATGTGTTACATTATAAAAAATATATAGGTATAAGAAATGTTGCTAGCTGCAAGCTCCCTTTTCTGCTTCCTGGGAAACTTATAGTTCTGATCATTGACAATGTATTAACACAAAGCCCAAAATAGACCTCTAGATAAGATTAGGTCATTTGAAAGGAAGCTGAACATAGCGCTTCAGAAAATAAAATACTGCTGAATAAAACTTGTTGTTCAAGTTACCTACTTCAGTCTTCAGAAAATCTTAGGAGCTCCTGGTAGATTTTAGGAGCTTCTTAGGAAAAAATAAGTTGAATGAGTTAATAAGGAACTGTGAGACTGATGAAGGAAAAAGTTGGAGCAACCTTGAGGGAATAGCATCTTTATAAACTTTGATTTTTTTTTTTAGTTGCTATCCCATATTCTGTTACCAAAAATCTAAATTATATCTAATGCAGTAAGGGATTTTTTTTTTTGTTTATTTTTGTTGGTGGTGGTGGTGGTTTGGGTTGGGTTGGGTTGGGTTTTTTTGTGTGTGTGTTTTGTTTTGCGGGTTTGTTTGTTTGTTTGTTTGTTGTTGTTGTTGTGGGGTTTTTTTGGTTTTTTGGGGGTTTTTTAATGGGCCTGTACAGAATGACATATTAAAGTGAAGAGGACGTTTCCTAAGTGACAATTGATTCTGAGTATAAACCAGCTGCAAATGAGTGAGGAGTGGAGATATTAATGGGCTTTTTAAATCAGAAATCAGAGCAAACAGATCAGGAGGGGTTTGTTTGTTGTTTGTATTTTAGGGAAGAACTGGGGTTGATTTAGGAGGCTTTGATCTAGGCCCATTATCTGAGCTGCTATTCTGGCAAAAATAGAAATTTCAAGGTATATGCCCTAGAAGAGATTTTTAGGTGGAAATACTATGAGGACTTTTCTGCAGCTTGTCTATGCCTACCCTACATGAAAGCTGGAAAATCATGATCTGGATAGTTTAGATAATGGCTGAATATATGGCAGATGATTTTGAAATTTCCTGTCTAAGGGGAAAAACAAAACACAACCAAAGCAACAACTTTTCTCCTTGGTCTGATTGTTTCTCTTTGCTTTCTCACCTCTGTACACAAAGAGCATGCATTTCCATATTTTTTTTTGCAGACTTTTATCAGAAAATTCACCTTAAATTATTTCCTCGATCATCCCCCAAGTAATAAAAATAAGTCTAAACATTACACAAGTATGTTGATAACTGATTAACTGTTTCCTCACAAAGCCAAGGTTGGCTTTCTGCTTGTTCTTTGCCTCTCAGTTCTGCTCTGAGAAAGCTAAATGATGTTAGGGCAGTACAATCGCTTTTCTAAACAAGAGGACGTGTCCCAAGCTCACAGCATCCATGTAATAGCCATCCTGTTTCTGGAGTTCAAGGTACCAGGTTTCATGAGATTCTTCCCACACTCACAGGTGGCTAGACATCTTGTGGGAAGATAAGGGAAATCTGTGGAATAGCGATCAACAGCAGAACAAGTTCCCTCTTTCCTTCTCTCTTTTGCTTTCCAACGTGTGTTGTCTTGTAGGCAAAGTGCATGCACTCACACTGGGAAGAACCCAGGCCACAGAGATACCTAGAATGATTTTTCTAGTCCTTTTCTTGTTCCTGAAATTCAGAAACCCATTGGGATGTCTCTTGTCTAGGGGAATCACTGCTACTTCTGCAAAAGTACATGACTACAAAAGTCAGTGGTCCAGGCTGGCTCAGGGCTGGGATTTTAGCGAGGACCAGCACTTTATCTTCACCAATATTACATCTTCTGAGAGCTAGAATCAGGCTATATACAATTTAAGAGCGATCATCTTTACTCTCATCTAAGTAGGAAACATGGGGAATGCAGAAAATACTATGTATTCTCATGGTCCATTTCAAAAATACCATTGTCAAGCACATCACGGACAGTACAGATTAATACCAAATGCTTTCAATATAATGGATATTTCTTTGTTTCCACAGGCTCGTAGGTTGTATCTATAAGAACTTCGCTAATTTTTTTTCTTTTCCAAACATTTCCAATTATATCTATATCACATTAAATGATGCTGCTTAGATCTCTATACAGAAAGGAATCATGACCATATATTTATTGCTCCCAAAAATTAAAAAGGGTAAGATAAAATTCAGACCAAAATCATGCAAAAAAAATGTTGCTAAAAAAGCAAATAATCATAATCAAGAAATGCTGTAATTGAGGCTCCTTAATAGTGGAGTAATGAAATAAACTCTAGAGAGAAAGCACAAAGAGCTTTATTTTGTGATAGTGACATATCATAACTAGTTGGGGTATGGGAGAAAAACTGTTTTAGTTGAATAAAACATGTTTTGTGCTTGTTGTTTATTATGGAAAAACAATAGAGACACTGTGTTAGCGTTACGTTACCAAGTTCATGTTAACATGAATTTTAAATTCTTATATCTTTTAAATATGCTTGAAATGGCAACAAATAAAAGGCAGAATATTAAATGTTATTTCAATGTTTTTATGAAATCTCTTTGAAAAATAAATTAATACAGAAAGAATAACAGATTACTTAAAAATTTCCTGTTAAGTACCAGGTGTTTTTTGTGTACTGATTTCTAGAATTTAGTTCTACTTCCTTGGTGTGAGATATTTTGAAAATGTTTTAGCCACTGTAGAAACTCTACATTTAGAGATGAATCCATGAAATTGGATGAGACATTTGCTGCTGAATGAATACTGTCATTCATTCTGTGGTTGAAAGGAAAGGAAGGATCCATCCACTCTCACCAAATACCTGTTTAGCCTTGGGAAATGTTGAACGCAGTATTCAATGTCACTTCTTCCAACTGGAATTCCCATGCCATTTATTGCCCTTCATATTGACTTCAGCCTTGTGCACTAAAATAGATGACATTTAGGAAAGAGCTTTTTTTTTTCCCTATTAAAAAAAAAAAAAAAGGCAACAATAAGCACAGTATCAGTCGACATCTCCTGGACCTCTAGCGTAAGACTCAACTTTCTAACAGGATATCTTTCCCAATCTTAGCCACCACAGGAGTTTAACTTGAGCTTGCAAACCCGGTTCAGTTGTCCTCCCTCTAACAAGATTTCTCTTTAGACACTGTCTCTGTGATTTGATTCTCCAAAGTCACTTTCCTTTTCCATTTCCCAATGGATAACAGAAGGCAGGATGCATCTTGGCTACATTAGATATGCATCCTAATGGAGATTTCTTTGTACTAATCTTAGCAAGCAAAACCCAGGAACTTTCCCAATACATTGTTTGTCAGTCATAAGCACTGATCTGCAGATAATAAAATCAAAAATAAGTAAGATCTGAAGGAAATGATGACTTTAGCTCTGTCTGTGTGCACTTAGGGTTTTCGTACATAAGCTTCTCACCTGTGAAAATCTTATTTTGATTTTGCATGTATATTGGTATGTATATGGATATCTTATGTGTATATATTTGTCTTATAAAAGCTATACATGTAGTAGTCCAGTCAGCAGCAAAATCTGTCCCAAAGAACAAAAAAAGGCCATTTTAAGATTTTGAGATATATTTTTTGCTCCACACTGTATTTTTAAGGCTGAGGGAAAAAAATTATTAATTTATATATAATAGCCCAAGCTCTTGGACTAAGGAGGGATGCAGGACCAGTTTGAAATGTGGACAATTTGGAGTTAGATTTTATGTAGGTACTAGAACCTTTCTCATTTTTCCTTACTTTCTAGCTCAGTGCCTGGCTCACTAACTTCTCTTGCTCCCTATTGCTTAGGTGATTGAAGTGATTTCTTATTTTTTTTTAAGTGTTTACATTTTACTTCAACAATACTTCAGGAAAATATGCTGATGAACTACTCTACTACTACAATACCAGTTTCAGAAAGAAATAATGCAAACCCTTTAATCTTTTTGTCATAAATGATAGGGTTATCTTCCATTTATATCACAATGTCTTTGGTTTGGTTTCCATGCAGATTGATGGGGTTTCATGCAGATTGGCATGATTTATTGACAGCTGTTGATATCTCCTTTACAAAATGGGCGGTATTGGGATACACTGCAATATCTGATCTGGAAGCTTCTTGTGTATTTCCTGTTCATTCCTGATTATGACAGTGTTATATATTCTTGTTCTAAATTTGTATTACATTAAGGATGATTTTCTTGCATATGACATCCCAAGTAACCAGTCTGAGCTATTTTTTATGAATTCCTAACATGAAAAATCAGCCATGCATGAAAAAAATATAAAAATATTATTTATTTGAGCTCGGAAAAGATCATTGTAAGGTAGATATGATTGTGCCATTCATTTAATTTTTAATTCTGAAAAAATGACTTTTGATTATTGTCAAATGGCAATGTTATTGACACACTCAGCCTGATTGGATGATCTTTTAATAAGGATGGTATGATTATTTTTCCTTAATATTACATAAGTCTATTGGATATCTCATAGGATACAAAAATGTGGAACTTAGCAAAAGACTTATATTTTATTATTTGGTTTTGTAAGTAACAGAATTTAACCTCTCACTATCTTAAAATTTCTTTATCTGTTTTTCTTTATCCTTCCTGATAGCCACAATCTTTATCTTCTCATTTAAGCCAGCCAAAATTTGCACATTAGGTTTCAGTTCTCAATCTTATTATGATAGGAAACTCTGCACATGCTGTGTTTTCACACCCTTCCAAAATATACTATAGAAAAGTTTGTAAGAAAGTAAATAAATAAGTTGCAATTCCTTTAAAAAAACAGGTGTATCAGGACAAACAACATTTTATTCAATATTACTTTCATTTGAATTCATAATGAAAGTAAGCAATTCTTGCTATTGCTCGTCTAACCTATCTGCACAATTTAACCTGTAAATAAAACCTTAGATATTATCTAAGATTTTTTATAAAGTATAGCCAGTACGCCTTATTATATAAGATTTTACAACATAAAATATTGTAAAAATATTAAAAATCTCACAATGTCAATGTCAGCTACTGAAAAAATTTGAAAAATAATGCAAGATTTTGTCATCTTACTGTTGTCACAAGTTCACGAATCTTTATAGTTTCTTCAATATGTTTAATCTAATGTAATGATGTAAAACTGAAAGCACTCAAAAGTGCTCTCTTGGGACTCATGCTAAGCCCTTTTTCTTTTTCCTTTTTCATCATTCAGTCTTTCTGAAGCTCCTGGGACAACCACTTTAAAACAATCTGTGGTGGTATGATTTATATTTATATATCTAATGAAGCCAATTTTAAAATAATTGTCCTGATTTAATTTAAATAACTCCCTATCTGCTATCCTGCTAAGGATGGTCAAGAGAAATCGCTTTATACTTTACTTTATTAATTGTACCTCTATATTGGTTAAAACACACAATAACATTTCTTGGCAACAGTAGGCTTTTCTTTTTTGCATCTAAGTTCATTTCTCAGTATATTTTATCACTTCTTCTACCCAGTGACAGATAAATAAATAAACTGCCTAAGTACTGTTCAAAAACAAAGGATTACATTTGCAAGTGATGGAAGCAAGAAAAATTTGCAGTGGTGTATTGTTCTGGCTAAGATGGAGTTCACTTTCCCACAGCAGCCCTCGCAGTGCTGTGCTTTGCATTGATAGCTAGAAAGGTGTCGGTAACACATCAGTGGTTTGGCTACTCCTGAGCAGCACTGGTAAAGCATTGGAACTGTCTCCCAACATTCCGTCCCCATCAAGGGGCTGGGGGTAGGTAAGATCATGGGAGGGGCCAGAACTAGGCCAGCTGACCTAAATTAACCAGAAGGATATTCCATACCATATGACATCAGCTCAGATATAAAAGCTAAGGAAAGGAGGAGGAAGGGGACACATTTGTTAATTACAATGTTTGCCTTCTGCAGCAACCCCTACATGTGCTGAAACCCTGCTTCCTGGGAAGTGGCCAGACATCATTTGCTAATGGGAGTAGAGAATAAACCTTTTTTTTTTTAATCTTTGCTTATGCATGTACAAACTTTCGCTTTTGGGCTTTTACTTTATCTCAACATACAACTTGTTTTGCATCTTATTCTCTCTCCCCTGTCCAGCTAGGAAGGGGAGTGTGGAGTGGCTTGGTGGGCATCTGGCATCCAGTCAAGGTCAACCCACCAAAAGTGGTCAGAACTGTATGCAAAAGGATTACAGAAGGAAATCAGGCTAGGAAAAATATAATACCATAAAGGTTTAGTTAGCAACAGAATGCAGAAATAATTATTCACAGAGATAAGAAAATAGAAAAATTTTTCTAGAGACAACCAGGTCCTTAACCAATTTTCTTGGCTTATGGTACCTGAACTGGCACAGTATTATGAGGTGGTTTTGGCTACCCAGATACAGCTGGGTGTTAGTATACACAGATACATATACATGACTAGGATCACTCCATGTTTCACAGATTAGTAATTTTTAGAAGGTAAAACACAGGTTGTATTAAGCCTTGTAAATGCTAGGAAAGACAATCAAAGAATCCAGAAGAAGAAATTAACTGTGTGAAGGAAAGGAATCACATATCATGAACCAGGCAGTGCTCCTTAGTGTGTGCAATGGATTTGCTCTTCTTTCATTAAACACCAACTATCATTTTGCTGCTGCTTCACAGTACTTATCACACATTTGGCTTTAAGTAGTCTAATAAATACAGGAAAAAGGTATGTTAGAAATTACAAACAGTTAATAATAGTGGAAGTCCTGAAAACACTTAAATATTAGTATCTTCAGACATAATTTCATCTCTAAGATTAGATGTTATTATCACTCACTGAATGTCAGTAGTAAACCACCTAAGGAGTTATTACATTTCAATGTCTTTACTAAAAAACTTCAATACTACAAGAGAAATTTTAAAAGAAAAGATAGATAAGGAAAGTTTCACTCTTTAAGTAAACCTTACTTAGGGCTTGTTAAATATATAGCATCAAAATGGCTTTATTTCTGAAATATGGCGTTCTCTGGATCCATTTTTCAGTAGAGTTGGAATTAAAGACACGAGGTTTGACTCTTTTGTTAGTGTAATTTGGTTTATATACAATAACACATAAACAGACACCTCCACTAGATATCCTTACTGTCCAGTCAAAAGAAAAACAAAAAACCCCTTCCAGTGTTTCAAATACATTTTTACTGTGGAATTGTTTTGGCTGATCAAATTTAGCACTGATAGGAAGGCGGGTGACATGGCTTTTACAAACTTAAGGAACAAGTGTGAAACCATTATGGAATGACATCTGCAAAATTAAATCCGTGTAAAGGCTCTGTGAATGTGATGTTAGAAATGACAACAGTGTGCGTATGTGTGACCAATGGCAAATTACATCAGAAAGTTTTTCACGTGCAATTCCAAGTGAAAAGCTATCATAATCTGAAAAGATGCAAGAACGTTGCAGAATCTGGAGCAATGATAACATAGAGTGATCCTCATTATGAAAACCATCTCTGCTGTGCCAGACTATGCTCAGAAAGTCTGTATAAACATCTACATAAGTGGGATTGTGAACAGAAGAACGCTTTTTGTGTTTTTACAGTTGCTCAGGTAAATATGCTGTGGTCACCCAAAAGAAAATGCCTGACTGAGTTCAACTCTTTGATTCTCTTAGATCTTTTTGCTTCGTATAGGCAGAGATGCCAAAGAGAGAATAGATGCAGATCTCAGTGAATAAAAATGGTGTTTGCTTTGTTAGGAATGGCAAACAAAGCAAGATATGTTGGCAGCAGCAACAAATGTATACAGAGATACTACAGATTTTGAAATGGAAGGCTGATGGGCCAGCACAGTCATTTATACAAATATCTTACCCTGACTTATTCTCTGCCTCACACACCTTTGCTAACCTCCTCCTAAAAGCAGGAGTGTTACTTACATGGCAACTCACTGGTAGTTAGAGATAGTTGGTAACATCAGCAACCTCTTCTGCTCAAATCCTGTGAAACAGCTCCCAGATGAAGTTTACTGGGAGGACTTATATAGAAGTGGCTTTTGCCAAAACTCCTCTGATATCAACACTAATCCAGCAACAAACAGTGAAACATTTCTTCTAAGACTCAATATTTGCTGACCAAAAACCATACCTGCCTGATACAGTGACAGTTTTCTTGAGAGAGATTATATTGAAGAAAGGGGATAAGAGTAATAACTCAGGTCATTAATTCCTGTAACTACTTCTTGAAATCTCTTTTAAAGAAAAAACAGAGTTGTTAAAAGTTAGACTACCACACTTTACAGATTTGTTTGACATAGTTCAAATTAGAGTGCTTTCAATTCAAGACCTTTTAAGATTTAATAGCAGTAGTAAATACAAGGTGCTAGTAATTATTATTTTTAAGGCAAGCAAAGCTCAGCAGAACTAGATATCAAAGACAAATATACAGTAGTGGTTTGAAACACTAGGAAACTGCCTAGAAAGAGACAGGAGAGAACTTAAAGCATGAATGATGGTGCATAATTATGTAAATGAATTTGAAGGTAAGTTACATGTAAAACTAACAATGACATAATTGAAGAAATATCTGATTAAGAGTTAACATTTGCTCTGTGTTGTTTGGAATACTGTAGAGAGCCCTGGGTATCTCCATGCCATTAAGATATTGGCAAATCAGAAGGCACGCAGAAAGTAGCAGCAAAAATAGTCAGGAAAGAAAAACTGACTTTGAGAAAAGATTGACTCATCAGGAAGCAAGTACTTAGAGTGCATAATTAAGTGTGCAGCCAGTTCCTGCAGTGAAATCTATTTTTTAACCTCTTAGAAATTTAGGTAGAAAAACTAGCTGTGTATGAAAATAAACACAACTCATCTGAAGATCACTGAAGGTTTTCTTTTCTTTTTTTTTTTTTCCCAATCTTAGGAAATAATTTTTTACACTCCAGGTCATTCACATAGATGAACATGATATTACAGTTCTCAACTGCTGTCTTATGTGATCCTCTTGTTTTTAACAGTCACAATCAAGCAGTTTATTAAAGGCTTGGTAGGACTGCTGGTGACAACCTCTGTATTTGCTTTGCTAATGCTTCCTATTTTGAAGATTCACTGAATTTTTTTAGCAGCTTGGGCACTTTCAAGTTTTGTTATCAGACTTCAGTAAGAGAAAAAATAAGTCAGGGAAATGCCTCTTCCTTGTCTCAGGAAATCAGTTATCAATGACAAAGTTAGAAAACATTAAAAATTCAAGTTCTACAGTAAAATGATGACAGTGTATCACAGTGGAAAAATGATAATCAACAGAGTTTCTCCCACTCTGGTACATCTGTTTGCCTGGAAAAAAGAACCTCTTCAAGTTGTCCTAGCTATGCAAAAATGAGAGAGATGCAGGAAAGAGGTCACAGAAACAGGGATCTGAAGCTGACATTTGAAAAATCTATGATGGATCATGTCCACCTAATACTGCATTGGGAACTTGCTACAGGAACACCTAAGAGAGTTTGCGTTCACCTTGTTCTTTAGTTCTTATCAAAACAAAAGCTACCCTCAAAAATCTAGAAAATTACAAGTTTTGGCTTTCTATTTTCAAAGGACTAGGTTTAAAAATGTCTGCTTCCAAAGGGATTTCTCTATTGACTTTGCACTGTCATGGGTATTTATATTCCTCCTAGGCATACCTATGTATTCCTTCTACACACCTACACTGTATACGGTAAGTCAGAATTAAAAACAAAGCCTCTTACTTACTGGACTGTTGCATTCTGTAGGTCCTGAGCAAGAGACTTTTATCAGCAATGCATGAGACGCAGACATTGTACAGAGGATTGTACAGAGGATTTAATAGGTGGCCTAAGTAAGATGGGCTGAAGCACAAGAGCGAGAAAACTAAAGGTCTTCACTAACTTTCGGGGCAACATACCTTTCTGCTTTCAAATCCACTGATAGTACTGGCCATGAAGTTAGGGGGAAAAAATATACTTGTCAGACATTTACAAGAATGTGATGAGTTATAATTACCCTTGAGTCTTAGGCTTTTACTCTGTAGCTGTGTTGGCCAGAAGGCTCTGGTAAATACTCCTAAGGGAGTACAGTCATCAGAGGACTAGCCTCCATATCACCAATATGCAAAGAGATTCATGCAGTCCACTCTGTTATTTTGTGATCTGTGTAAAGAATAAAGTCTAACCATACTGACCATTACTCCTTCAGGCATGAACCACCATATTTATCAGGTCACTGCATGCTGACTTAGTTAACTGGCAAAATTAAGGAATAAAACAATATTTTCCCTACTTAAAAACAAACAAACAAAAACCCCAGAAAAACCCCATTGAATAAATAGACAAATAAACAAACAAACAAACTAGATTATTCTAACTAGCAAGAACTTTCTTTGGTTTCTTCTAGCACAGTTAGTGCTTCTAACACTTCACAAAGATTGTGACTCGTTGTTTCCCTTCTTTGAAGACATGCCCTTCATGCCTGCCACATTTCTTGGATTATTTTTTTGTACTACATGTGTTTCCAAAGATGGATGTTCTTTCTCTCTGAGTGGGAAATGTACAATAAATGGACTTACTGTATAATAAATGGAGTTACTGTGTACATTTTTAAATTTCCAAGCTATGGTCTCCATTCATATTTATTTACTCCTTCATGATTGTTTGTTTACAGTTCCTGCTGATCAGGCACTTGGATGTCACATGGAGTAATATAAAACTATATTCTTTTCTTCTCACTCTTCTTCCATGTCTCCTGCATTGCTTAATTTCCACATTTTATTACAAAGGCAAGATCTATTCTCTAGTGTATAAATATCTACCATGATTATATATTGATAATATTGAAAATAGAGATACAAGGTTGCATTACAATGTTAATTTATTTTTTTTAAAGGACAGGAAACTCAAAGTCAGCTCTGAAACTCCTCCCTCAATTTGCAAAATGGGTATAGGTATTCCTGCCTATATCATGTATTAGACTACCCACTGGTATGGGATTGCACTACTTGAACGTAAAATAGCAACAGCCAAGTTTTGACTGCAAAAGACCCTTATTTATCCATGATGGCAGACCTAAAATGGCCAGTCAGACTTTTAGGAAAAGACAATAAAATACAGCCAGTTCTTGAGTCAAGGCTTTAAAAATAAGTTTAAGCTCCAGATAACTGAATGTTAGATTGAAAAGAATAATAGACTGTTAAACAAGCCAGTGATTTGAACTTAAATGATATTCCTTTTTTAAAAAAATCCGCTCCCAAAAATATTTTTTCCTGTTTTTACCCATGAAATATTAGTGAGGATTTCTTTTTTATCAGACAAAAAAATGTTCCAACATTTCTTGATGTTTTCCTTGGTTTTTTGTTTGTTTTTTTTTTTTTTTTTAACTGAATCCATGTTTCTAAGCATTGTCTGTTGCAATACAATATTTTCAGAAAAATGCCTGTTAGAAAGTTTAGACATGGTAGTTCAACTGTAAGCTTCTGGGGATATCTATGTTGTATTATGTTTGGCTTAGATTGAGCAACTCCTGCTAGATTCAGCAAAAATAAAGCACAATGACCTGTTCAGCTGGACACTTTAGCAGCTGGTCTATAACTTAAGGAGAGTTTTCTTTTACGCTTTCTAAACTGTCCTGGGGATTGAATAGACAACATATAAAAATATGACAGGAAGATGATGGATTATGGGTCATAAGTCTCATTTCAGCCATACAAATAAAACATCATGCTTGTGTGTTATGATAATACATTTAATGGACAGAAATTAGCAGATGTTTATTGCATTCTAGTGTGCACAGCATACCAAAAATCACAGAGGAATGTTTAAGAGATTGTAAAGAGACTGTACCATTGGATGCCTGTAAAGCAGAGCTAAAGTAGCAAAACCACAGGAAAGCCAGTTTGGTAGTTGTCTGGCTTTGGTTTAATCGTTCCTCTCTGCCAAATGCAGTCATTAAAGTGTAACAACAATTATATGCTTTTTCTACCCCTTCCTAAGCAATACTTTATAGCTGTCAAAACATAAGATTGTGGCAGACTCTTCTTAAAATAAAATGTCAAGACAAACTTAGGAAAAAAAGTATGAATGAAACTTTGTAGTTCAGTGCCATTCAGAATTCTATAAATTATCCAATATAACATATAAAAGTACTAAGATTTGGCCTTGCTCAGTTACAGTCTGGAACAAGCTTCTATATATAATGCATATATCCACACAAAGAGAAATGCAGCTTCATAACAGAACTACTTTTTTTATATATTTGGATGCAAAAGTTAGACTTCATTAAAAGAAAGATTTGTGTGTACAGAATGTGTTGAAAACCACCTTAACCCTTTTTCCAGGCAGGTAACATTCATTTTCAGAAACCTATGAATCTGTCAATTTTAGAACTCTACTAACATTCACTGAATTTTAAAACTCCCTGTTTCCATATGAAGCCATGCGCAGTAAATTTTGTCCTTGGTCAAACACAGACTTAGTGACAAAACTAATGGGTGTGTTCTCGGTTTTCATTAACAAATTGACAATATTTGCATATTAGCTTTTTCTTTACTGTTTGACCTCTTCTCAGTCATATACAAGCACATCTCTGGCAGAGATTCCTTTAAAAGTGGATCTAGAAATGTAGTCCAATTAAATCAGATAGCCATGAGCTAATATATATAGCAAATATTGCTTTGTAGATGTACATATTATGTTGAATATGCATGTATTTTAATAGAAATACAGGAACTCTAAGCAAAAATGTACAAATTATTATAATGTAGAATAAAGAATCTATGTGTCTGTGCTGTTGATTTCATCACAATGCCTGCCTCATAGTGAATGGCAGCCCATACCAGGGTGTGTGCTCAGGTGTTGGCAACCTAGGTTAGATTTGCTCTTGTTCCAATCTTTTTTTTTCATGGCCGTGGCTATTGTAGGCTTGACTTATGGTGGAAGAAAGGCACTTAGCATTGCAAAAGGCCTATTTGCCATTTTTGCAACATGATTTAAAACAGAAATCATAGAAGCAAGATGGCAATTGTCCATTTCCATTAATTTTTATACCTTCTTTCAATGGTAGATCAGCACGAAGGGAATTTGTCTAAGTGTTAAGTATAACAAGGCCACTATGTAGTTACTAACAGTAGAGACTTACCTTAATTATAATTTTCACATTGTTTATTTAGGTTTTTTGCAAGAAATATCTGAATCACAGAAAAACTCAATCACTTTTGATGTATACATTTTATTTTCAGATGTCAATTTGAATCTTCTCCCAATGTCTCCAGTGAAACAATTTTGTGGAAAGTATCAGGACATGATATTGCGGTATTTGAGATAGCAGTCAAAAGGAAGAGGTGAGCATATCAGGTCTCACTATATTCTCTCCATACTTTGGGATTACCACAGATATTTTTTGATGCACTTTAGGTATATCAAGTATCTGCAAATTGTACCCATATATTATAAAATGATCTGATAAAATTGGAAAGATCGTAGTTTTCTTAGGATCTGAATTGTGACTATGGGACTTTGTGCAATGTTTTTCCATTTGCAGTCTTAGCTTGTATTACAATCATCATATTTTTCTATTATCTACAAAATTATTGGCACCATGGAGGGTCTGGATAGGAATTCGTTGTTCATTTCTTTTTTCAATACAAGTACAGAAACCTATCAAATGAAATTCAAAGGAGCCATGTTCAAAACACACAAAGGGATGTGCAATAACAGAGAGATCTGTGGAACATCTTGCCAAAGGAAATTGTGGGTACTGAAGGATTACAAATTCGAAGGACAGTAGATTAATCTCATGGAAGAAGTGTACTGAGGATTACTAATAGAGAGAAATCATATTCAACTCAGCGTGCCTCCTGAGCTGCAAGTAAACAGGGGCTTGAAGTCTATTCAGATGAAATAACATCACTTTTTTTGTCTCTGTTCCTACTATGGTGAATAGTAAGTATTTTTTGAGAACACATATTTTTGGTCATCACTGGAGAAAGAACTCTCTTTCAGATGGACTTCTAGTCTGATTTTGCACAGCCATTCTTTAAACAATTCTCTGTTTTCATTTTGACCTAGACTACTTCCTCAATGCGCTACTATTTTCTGCTACGGAATGATAAATTCATATGAGAAGATTTTTTCAGTTCCCAGAATTTCCTGTTCATCATGTTAAGAAGTTACTGTGTATGGTTTGCTGTTCTTTAGAGAATTTCCAAACATTGTAAGATCTTACGAGAGGCACTGAAATGAGGTATATTCAGATTGGCACTTTGTGCATCTATCCATAATAACTTTTTCCAGATTTGTTGCTGATGCATCTGCTTTGAAGTAATTATTTCACAGAAGAAAAATGATGTAAAATAAACAAACTTTGTACTATGTAAATAAAATCTGTCTGCAAATATAATTGTGAAATTTTAATGATCTATTAGTTTTAGGTATTTTGTACTATGCTATAAATGGTAATTTGAAATTTTTTAGTTTTGCATGCCTTTCTAAGATTAAAACTATTAGAGCTCTGTTTAAACCCCATGAAATAAGAACTAAAGAAGGAAAAATCTATTAAATGTCATAAGCATTCAAAATCTTCCTTAGATTTTAATTCCTTATTTTGAGTAATTTCTACTATGGAAGTCAGACCCAATGACATGCACTATGCTCTATCTCACAGTTGACAATACATTGCCATCAAAATCATAATTGTTAAAAAAAAGAAAGATTAAACATCTTACTCTACAAGTAATACGTAATGTCACATACCTATTACTGAGAAGGCCCATCTTCTGTGACCAAAGAGAATAACCTGATTTGAACTAGAAGAAGTGAACAGAATTGTTAAACAATCCTTTGCATTTTAAGCAACATTTAATTAGAAACACACTTTAACCACCAAAATGATAAAAATCCAAGAGATTAAAATTTGAGTGTCAATTATCATAAAATTCATCATTGTAATTCTTATTAAAACTCAGTGTTTAGATAGGTAATGATTTTATAATATGGCAATTTGCATAAGGAGCCCTGAGATGGCTTATTATTTCGATCCTACACAATTACAATTCTAGCTCCATACATCAGAGCTCTTAGCAATGTAAAATCACTGTGCTAATTAATAAGCCATTTACTGACTGCAGCTAGTTATGGTGGTCCTGCAGCTGACCTTACGGAAGATGAGCCATCTCTGAAGTGCCTGTGTGTAACTACAAACATAATGATGTGCCAGGAGGGAATCATTAAAAATAATTTACACAAGCCTTCATTTACAAGATCTTTTGATAGCATGCTTCCCCGGTGTTTAGATCCACAGTGCAACCCCTACCATTTGGAAAGTGCCAAGCAGGAGAGTGAACGAGGATACCTAAGTGGTTAATTAAGAGCCATTCGGACGCCACAAGAGCCTCCTGAAAAATCCCTCTGATGTCTGCTGTGTCAAATGTCTCTCACAGGCAAAACCACAAGAGGTAGCTGCCATAGCAGGCTAATTATTGGGGACCAGGAGCAGCTGAGAATGGCCTGTCACTGAGGCTTGCTGTGAGCACCCAAGCCCAGAACTGAGCAGAGCAGCTTTTGTGTCATTGGGCTTGAGAGAAACAGTGGAAATAAGGCATTGTGATTATCAGAGGTGATTGCATAAGCCATAAAACTGTGCAGTTGTAGATGAAATTATTCACTTGTGCTGTTTGATGCATTTTGTAACTTTTTACACTTTAACATAATTCCACTTCCAACATGTGTTTTTTTAAGACTTGCATTTTGAATTCCTTTAAGAAAACAATAACTTATAAAGGCCTTATAAGGATGAACAAAGATTTCAAAAACATCAAAGATAATTTTTATGACATAAAAATAATTTCAAACTACATAAAGAGAACCAAAAAAACACATTCAATCACACTACAGCATGAGACTACAGGAGAAAATATGCACATACACACAAAACAGTCTTCTAATTTCAGTACAGTCAGAACAACTAACAAGACTAAAAGAATATGTCACTGCCTTCCTCACAGCAGCTAGATATGAACATCATAAAAGCATGCAGCTCATGATTTATTTCTCCTTCAGCCAAGTTCCTGCAAGGTGGAGGAAGAGAGCTGTTACCTTGTGTGGCATTTTATTAGTTTAGTGGCATTCAATTGGTTTATTGACCTACAAGGGATTTTCCAAATCTGCATGGGGGATGCGTCTTCTTTTCACTAGCTTGTCAGTTATGCTAAGAGCAAGTGGTTCATACTCTGAGTGTGCAGACGCTTCCCAAGTCTGTCTGATACCTTTTAAGTTTATTTTCTGAGCTGCCTTCCACAAGTATTGTGTGAGAAAACAGCATGAGCACACTTCTTGTGCCATCCTTGCTAGATTAGTAGATTAGTGCCTTGTGGCTGAGTGCCAAGACTGGGCCTGGGAAGGTGGAGGCAGCAATGTATTTGCTCTATGACTGTGTTTGTGCATGTGTAGGTATCTGGGAGAAAGAAAGAGGAGCCATGCACCATGTGCTTAGCATCTTATCAATGCATCTTCTCAATGATACTGATAGGATTTTTAGTTTGCATGTGTGATTTTTTTTAAATATATCCCATCTTGGCAATTTTATTTTAGTAAGAGGAGAATTACTACCTTCTAGATGGAAACCACCCCCTTCCAGATCTCTGTGATGTTTTCATTTGAAATGTGTTAAACTTACTTTGTCTCATTTTTAGAAGAGCTGTGTAAACAAATTCTCATGAAATAGAAAACACCTACCTGCTTCTTTTGTAACCACATTACTTTGCAGGAAGATACTATTCTAATGAACCTACATGTTCCTCAAATGCATGAAGAAGCTTCCTTTCTAAGATTCTCCTATCATTTTGTAGAACCTGATTGAATAGAATTCATCTCTCCTTGCTACAAATTAGATGAATTGTCCAGAGTAATAATTTGGCTTCCTTCTGTAAGCAGTGGAGACAGACAGTTTCAAAAGGGAGGTGGATGTGGGTTCAAGCCAGTCAAATTGCACCTCTCTCATTAGACAAGACGTATCACTTTCTTACCATAGACAGGGAATCAGCAGCCACATAGGTCCCTTAATTTTTAAAGTGACAAAAGTTCTCCTTTTCTGTAGTTTGTCTACAGTCTATAGAAATGGTGAGAATTGCAGCCATACTTTCACAGAGCAGAAGACCAAGACACAAGGAGAAGTTGGAGAAGCAGTGCCATGCATGCAACCTAGATCCTAATGATTTTCAGACTTGACTGACTCTATAGTGCTCATAAGTATAGAGAGATAGTAGGGTAAAACCTCTGCCCGTGGTTCCAGTCTGCAGTCTTGCAAGGAAAGCAGAAATCCCATGGGGTGATGACAGCTTTCACAGCTATTTTCCTTTGCTGGGAACATGACAGTCACTTTCCTCTGGGCCTTCACCACTAGAAGTAGCTTCATACAGTTTAAACAACCATTTCTTTCAAACACCCAACTTATGATGAAACAACTAACCGTCTGTTTAATTAACCCAGGCATATGCAGACCCCTTGCAGAACTGTTTTTGTATTGTTGTTTTTCAATCTACTCCATTTGTTGTGGCTGGTGACGTTGTTCTTAGTTTTACTGGCAACGAAAATTAGAGATGAGAATATGTCAATGACATGCAAAAATAATATCAGCAGACAAAATTGGACCAAATTAGTAACTGGCTTATCACCAAGTCCTTACTGCATTTAAATAATTCTGTGCCACTGAAAAGTTACAATCTCTAATCAACATACCCTACTATTTGATCTAAGAGGCACAAATAATAACCTCCATTGTCAGATGAATTATATAACCTGTAGATACTACTGAATATTAAAAAACTCAGTTAAACAATTTTGAATGCAGACTTCCAGTCTTTCAGTCATAAAAAAGAAGGGATAACAGTATACAACTATGATTCAGTGATTTTTTTCTGTATGTTCATTAAGATGCATGTTTGCCTACAACTGTATGAAAAGGATCTTACAGAACTAGAACTTAAAAGACAATTTTATGAATAGGTGTGTCGGTTGGACTATTAGTCTGAAAGACCTTCTTAGGGATACCAGTGTGGTTAGAAGCTAAATACCCTGCTTTCCAAGCAACAACAATCACCTTGATTTTTTTCATTTAGGGGAGCTAAATAATACCCAGCTACTAATAAGATAGATGAAAAATATAACACGTGGCAATGTCATGAAATTTATGATAAACAGAAGTTCTCATCCTTACACACCTTTGTTGCTAACTGGCTTTAATATTTTAAGTCTTTATCAATATATCTAAGAGCATATTGACAATGAAAAGTGGTGCAGTGCAAAGAGAAAAAAAATGCTTTATGGTGCAGCAAGGGATATTTTCTTGAGCTCATAACTGCAGTGGTATTAGAAAAATGTGGTAAAAAAAGAATAAGCCATTTCTGCTGTTTCAATGTTGATTCCCCCAAATGGAGAGTATTTCCACACTTGAATTTAGCCAGGTACCTTTTGAAAGAAAAAGGGGAAATTCATGTTTCTAATTTAACAATATCGATTTTAAGGATTAAAAATTTGTCTTATAAAGGCCAGCTTTTCTTGTCCTTATCATAAACATAATCTCACTGAAACCAGGGGAGGTGTTCCTGTGAATGAGGGAAATCCCATATGGGTTTAACTTTGTGCCTAATGCCAGCCCAGATGTTGCTCTGATTAAAGTCAGCAATAAAAACTCTTGTTACTCTGAATGAAGCAAGATGAGACCAGTTGTGAAGCACTGGTGAACCTTTCTCAATTCTGCTGGATTTCCACACATTGTAGATCAGGCCCTAAACAATATAACTCATCCTGGCCCCAAGCGTGAAGTCATTCCCTGGGGAAAATCTAGACTGAAATCATGAATATCTCTGCTTGGGAAAGGATTGCAAGAGCAGATGTTAGTGTTTGCCTCAAGGAATACCCAACATATTCGACCAATTGCAACATATAGGGAGATGGAAAGATAACACCAGAATAAAACAAATGGCTTTCTAAAGTGCCTACTCTTCACTATGCTTGAGCTATCTTACTTAAGAGGAAGCATCGTATTTCCTGAAGATCATCATCTGTCATTAAAAGAGAATCTGTAACTTCACACTTACATGACTTTTGGGAAAGAGGAACATCTTTATGTGTTCTTTTTTGCTTCATATATGTACAATGAAGTAAAGTTTAATTTTCTCTCTTTTTTACTCCTTTTTTTTTTCTTAATTTTTTTTCAAGGAAACTCAATTCCATAAAGCTAATAACTAATAAATGTTTAATACTTATCTGTTAAACAAATAGTTTTATAAATATGGCTTGACTGTGAAAAGCAACCCCTATTTTATTTTATATAATTAGTATTTGATTCAGGAGTTTCTTAATGAGATTAAAATTAAAGTTTCTACTTTTAATACTATGTATTTGTGCTTGCCAAGTTTCAGGAATTTTAGTGAATAAATACCTTAAGTGGACTACCAGAAAATTTTTCCTTGAAGAAGGCCATGAAATATATTTTTAAACCATCCTTGTAGCCACTATATGAAATTAGTAAATACATCCAGTCAAAGGTTCCAGGCTAATTCCTTACTCAATAAGAACCTTTCCTGCACCTAATAGAGCTTTATCCAGCCTGTGGTTAATAGAGAGATAAATTGTGCAATTGTTCAGTTTGTTGATGTACAGGTATTTAACAGCGGTTAAAGTAAAGGTTTTATTTAAAGGTAAAGTATATGTTTTCAACTTCTCTAGTTCAGATGAAACACAGCGGTATTTTATTCTAAATATATAGAATCAAGCAACAGTTATGTAATTAAGTCCTAACATGTGTTGTACATATCTGAAGCTTATGTATGAAATATAACTGATAGAAAATATTTTTCTTCTATTTTCCCCCTTTAGATTTTATAAATACTAAGAAGTGATTGAAAAAAAAGGAATGATATTAATCACTTGAAAAGGTTAAACATGTAAATGCGTTCTTGGGTAATTTTCTTGTTTTACCATAGCCATTTTCAACACATAGATCACTTCCACTAAGAACCGAGAAGTATGAAAACATATTCTTTCTCTGGTAAGGTTCTTTAAATCACACTGAGGATGTCTGAACCATTAAAACTTTTATCTAGAATCTATAAAAGTCAAACAAAAATTTTTTTTTCAATATGTTTACAGCCAGGCCTGTATAGTAGTACTCAATTCAGTCCTGCAGAATTTGAGTTTTCCACAACATAAATGGAAAGGTAAATGAAAATGTCTCTACGAAATTTCATGCACAAACAATTTATATGAAAGTATGATAGAATCTTATAATTAACCATGAAGGAGGGGTTGGTAAGCAGAAGAACACTTTTGGGAATGAAGAGGTTGGTAGGATGGAAGTTGGTGTATTATTGCTCTTCAGTATGTTCTGATTACACTTCCTCATCTTTTCCATATGCCATAGTGGTAATAAGGGCTCCTACTTGATATAAGAGGAAAATTGTTTATAGTTCTACTTTCTTATCCCTATGAGAACTGATTTCTTATTTTTTGCCTTATTGTCATCACTGGGAATGAATTCCCTGGGGTTTTTTCTACCTTCTCTTTTCAGTCTCCTATTCTGGTGGTCAAAGGGGCTGCTCTTAGTTCTCTTACAAGGGAAAAATCATATCAGTTTAAATGCATCATATAACATGCAATCACCAAACTTCTATAAATATTGTAGCTGCCTGGTGGTAGACAAAAAAAAAAAGGCTGAAATAAAGATGTCTTGGTTTAAAATGTATTGACGGTGTGGAGAATAAGTGGGTTTGCATACCAAAACATTTTAAACAGATATCTGCAATTACACAGATTCCCCATTCTGTGGGAGAAAGAGCATAGCACAGAAGAAACTGTGTGGTTCTTCTGCAGGCCACGCATCCCCTGTTGCTACAAGCACCCTTGTTCTCTCAGGCATCTCCAGAAGTCTAAGTGATGATACCAGATTGGTACCATGTCCTCCAGACTCCCTTCCCAAATTACTCTGGTCTCTAAAGTGTACAGGTTCAGTGAAAAAATCTGATTCTTGATCATCTTTTCCTTACAGTCGGTGGCTAAAAAATAGCTCTCACTGCTGCTCATACTCACAGTCTGCTCCTCTTGAAGAGTCTCCACTTGTTCACAACTTTCTCTGTGATTGTTTATTCTGAAGTTATTTTCTTATTCTTACAACTAGACTATTCCCTTATACTATTCCCTTACACTATAGGGTTAACTTAAGGTCATGCATATTGACCTTAACACTAACATTTAACACTATTGTCAACTAAGCTAAACTTATGTTAATTGCTACAGAAAGAAAGTGAGGAAAAGGATTCCCTTGGGAAATAATCATTCCCTGTGTGGTACAAGCAGTATTGCTTCTGTCTCCTTATCTCCATGCTTAAACCACATAGCATCTAGTGCAGGTACTATATCTTAGCATAGAAAAGCCTTCATATAGAAAAGGAATCCTCAAATGGATGGTGGAATCTCCATCGTATCATTCTCTTATATCTCATATTGGCCCTGAAGCAGAATGAAACTACATCTTGTAGATATATCAGCGGAGTACAGAAATATTCAAATATTAGAAAAAGATTAATATGGAAGGGAGAAAAAAAAGCAGGTTTTTTTTTTAATATTACTTTTACCTAACATAAATAAGCTGTTTTGTGC